>NC_057799.1:383326558-383454977 GCF_018294505.1 Triticum aestivum | reverse complement strand
ATATGAACAATGCATTAGGCAAAACCTTTACTTTTTTTCGAAATTTTCTATTTGAACATTTTTTTATGAATGAGAGGAAAAAGGAAAATAAGAAGAGGAAGAAAGGAGAAGAAGAGGAGAGGAAGAAGAGGAGAAATAAATAAGAAGAGGAAAAAAGAAGAAAAAGAAGAGGAGAAGAAGAAAGGAATAGAAGAGAAGAAGAAAAAATAGAAAAAATCTATTCTTTTCTTCTTCTTCTCTCCTCTATTCCTTTCTTCTTCTCCTCTTTTTTTTCCTTCTTTTTTTCCTTCGATCTTCTCCTCTATTCCTTTCTTCTTCTCCTCTTTTTATATCTTCTTCGTTTTCTTATGTTTTATCGGGTCTGTCATCGTCGATATACCCCTCTCCCGATAACTTCAACACGAGGGGGGTCAATATACCCCCTCCCCGATAATATTATTTTCCCATGTATGTATGTCGTCATTGTCGATATAACCCCTCCCGATAACTTCAACACGTGGGGGGGTCGATATACCCCCTCCCTGATAACATTATTTTCCCATGTATGTATGTCATCGTTGTCGATATATATAACTCCCTCCCAGATAACTTCGACATGATGGACGGACGATATTTATACCCCCTCTCGATCGTGATAACTTATACCACGGGAGCACCCCCGGGCCCTCTCGCTCGACCAAACCTCTCGAGGACACCCAAACCCTAGAAAAAAACGATGTCGGTCTCCTACCCCCTCCCGCCGCGCCCCTACCCTTGAAGCGTTGCCGAGGCCACCCCAAACCCGGAATAAGCTAGGTCTACGTTTGCACTAATATATCCACCTGCTGTCATGTTTGCGTAATAATTGCCATGTTGTAATATTTGCAGAAACAATGGAGCACGGACAAGACGAGCAAGCAGAAGAGGTGTTGGGGGACATAATCTTAGCCGGAGGTGATATCTTCGTATCTTAACGACAATGATGGTCTGGAAGAACAGGGTAAAGAAGCAGGCTACGGTGATCGAAGAGTGGAGGAGGAAAGACATGATTATGATGGCTCCGGTGACCCAATGCTGGTGCAAGAAGGAGGCCGTGGTGACGGCCCCGGTGACCGAACAGATTCCGGCCAGGTAAATATATTAGTTAAGCCTGTGCTGACTAGCTAATTGATGCATTCATTGTTTTGGTATGTACACATATTAATTAACACTCGTCTTTCTTCCTTTTTCTAGCCCTCCGGATCGAGCACAACTTCGGTAAAGAGACGAGGCCCAAAGAGAAAGTTGCGCTCGGATGAAAGGTTTGAGATCACAGCAATCGCACGCGACGGCCAACCGATTGAACCCATCCGGACAAAGGATGCATTTGCTGCTCAGTGCGGGGTTCTAGTTAGGGACAAGATCCCGATCAGCATCCACCAATGGTATAAGCCTAAGAAGGAAGACCCTGAGGTGTCTTATGTCAATGATATGCAGAAAGATGATCTTTGGACTGAGCTGAAGGCAAATTTCACCCTAGCGCCAGAGGAGGATCCGGAGAAGCCAGTTAAAGAGCAATTAATCAAGTCTCATGCTCTTAAGAACATGGCAGACCTATTCAGGAGGTGGAAGAATGAGCTGAAAACGTTTGTCGACAAAGAAGAGACACCAGAATTCATCGGCCGGTCTGAGAAGATCAGAGATCACTGGCCCGCATTTGTGGCCCACAAGACATCAGAAAAGAGTAAGAAGATGTCAGCGACAAACAAGAAGAATGCTGCGAAGAAGAGGCTTCACCATCGCACGGGGTCAGGTGGCTACCTCAAAGCCCGGCCTAAGTGGGCCAAGGCTGAGAATGATCTGCTTGAAAAAGGGATCGAACCACAGACAATGAACTGGACAGACCGTTGCCGGACTTGGTTCTTCGGGGCTGGCGGAACCTTGGACCCTGTATCAGGGAGGTGCGTTTGGACGAACGAGCTTTTGAGAATACCAGTCAAGAAGATTCAGCAATATATCGATGCAGCGCGGGAAGGGACGTTCGTTCCAGACAGAGAGAACGACGAGCTCACAATGGCCCTCGGGAATCCTGAGCACCCTGGACGGACACGAGGCACGCCAGGCTCCGTTCCGTGGAAGGCTGGTTTTCCGGACGCAGGTGGTTACAAAAGCCAGGAGAGGAGGAAAAAAATGGAGCAGACCCAAATTCAGAAGCTGCACGAAAGGGTTCAAGCGCTAGAGGAACGAGACGGCAATCGACATGCCGAAACTACCCCGCCATCTCAGCGGAGAAGCAGCGTGGCTTCCACCGAGCTGCTTCAGCCGGAGCATGTCTTGACGGCTCCTGCTAGCTACCCCGTGGATGCTATCACAGAGTCTCAACATTGCCACCTTATGGCGGAATGGCAGAACTTCAAAGTCAAGGCGAGGCTCTGTTTTACCTCCTGAACCCGGCGCAACCTACCACTGCCGGCCGATTCCAGAAGGATATGCTAGGGTGATGGTGGATGAAATAACGGAGGGATTTGAGGACCTCCGGCTTGACCACCCTACCGGTGAAGGGGAGACTCGGCTGGGTTTAGCTCTGAAGACTCCGTGCCTATGGCGGAAGGAGCTCATTAACCTTCCGAACTGGATGCCTCCGGCGAGTAAGGGCACTCCGCCGCCGCTTCCTCCCCCGGTGAGTGATCAGGGCACTCAGCGTCCTTCTCCGGCGCGTGGCGGCACTCCGCCTCCTCCTCCGGCGAGTGATCAGGGCACTCAGCCTTCTTCTCCGGCGCGTGGCGGCACTCCGCCTCCTTCTCCGCCTGCGCCGGCGTGCCAGAGTAGCCAGCCTCCTCCTTCTCTGCCTCGTCAGCAAGGGCGGAAGAGACCCGCCGCCGCTCCGGCTGCTCCGGCGCGTCGTAGTCCTTCTCCTCCGCCTCGTAAGCAAGGAAAGAAGACAGCCGCAGCCGCTCCGTCTGCTCTGCCGGCGTCTAGCAGTACAGCTGCCAGAGGCGGGAGGCAATACAGATTCGGTCCTTCTCTGAAGACTCCAGAGAAGTTACCATACGAGAGGACCGAGGAGGAGAACGCGAAGATCGTGTGAGCCGAAGTGAAGAACTTCTTTGAAGGGGTGAAAGCAAAGAAACATCCACCTCCGGAGGAGAAGGTAGATCCGGCGAAAGCGAAGCGCACTCTGGATGCCCTGACAAAACCACCAAAGTCTCCGCCGAAAGGCAACTATGAGCGCATTATTGCAAAGACATTTGTCGAAGCGGAGCGGTCGGGAAGTACTGTCAGTGATCAAAGGTTAAAAGAACGACGAGCTGGGAAAAAAATTCCAGCCCGGCGAACAAGCGAACCAATCGTGCCCCCCGCTCAATGTGTCTAAAGATATCGTCGCTAATGATCCGAGGATGGTGCCGGTTGTAGCAATCTTGGAGATTACCTGCCCGACGATGTACATTATGAAATCATGGAGGTGGACGAACACAAATACCATTACGGGAAGCCTCTCGTCAAAGATGAAAGATCTCTAACAACGATGATGCGAAGATTACTTGATTGGTAGATGAAAACCTGCAGAGAGTCTGATGGGATGAATACTTTGACGCTCAGAGTTAAACTGGAGCATGACCTCGTTGGAATTGAACTGCTGAATGTTCCATTTGAGGAGTTCTTCCAGTTGTTCAATCAAAAGGCCCTCGATAAATCAATGATCACTTGCTACTGTCTGTAAGTAGTACTACTTCTGTCATTAAGTCTCTCTATATAGGTCAGCTCTTTCATTGCATGTATTTATAATTATCCTCACTATATTATGCAGATTGAAGATCGCCGAATTGAAGAAAAGACGAATAGGTGATATTGGGTTCATTAACACAAATCTCATAGATGCATATACGGTTGAAAAACATGCCAAAGAAGCCGAGGCCAACTTGCTACGATCGTTGGTATTAAATCAAAACAAAGATATAATACTCTTTCCTTACAACTTCAAGTGAGTGTTACTGTCTTGTGCATATTCGGTTTCCCTTATTAGTCCAGGTTATGGTAATGTAATTGATGACTTATGCATGCATGCGCAGCTTCCACTATATTCTCCTAGAGATTAAGCTTGAGCAGGGAGTAGTAACCGTCTTAGACTCGAGACGAAAAGATCCCCAGGACTATGCGGACATGACTCAAATGCTCGAGAAGTAAGTTAAATCGATCATTATCCACCATATCAGCAACTTTGTTCATTTCCTGATATCGAGTAATTGTTTTCTTTGTTTGGCAGGGTTTGGAGAAAATTCACCACAAAAGCTCCGGGACTGCCGAAGAAGCTGCAATTTAGACACCCGAAAGTAAGTACTATAGTAGCATGTTCCGCACATCTCCTAGTGATTCAAGTGCTAGTTTCATCAATACCATTTAGCATGCTTGCTTATCAGTTAGATTGACCTCTATTTCTTGTAAAGTGGTTGTGGCAGGAACAAGGGAATGATTTCTGTGGATACTACTTCTGCGAGTCTATCCGCCACACGACCTGTGAGCGGGGCTACTCTGACGAACAATATGAAGTGCGTAGGCAATAATATTCACAGTTTGATTTTATTACCATCATTTGTGTCGAGTTCCATTTATTCATATATATATATATATATGTATGTATTGACCCCCTTCTTCAAATTAGATGTTTCGGATGCGGGATGAACTCCTAGCAGAAGATCGTATGCGAGCAATTCAAGAGGAATTGGCGGCATTCTTCCTTGACCACGTGATCGCTGAAAACGGAGAATACTATGTGGACCCTGTGTTCTTACAATTTAATTAGGAGATTATATTGTAAGAGATAATTATTGTATATATGTAGCCGGTAGTGTCAGATAGATATACGAGAACTTGTTGTTCGACAATCTCTCGGAGAAGGAGAGGTGGTCGATATCACTTCTCTCTGTATGCATATGTTCATGACGATCTTCTGTTTCCTTCATTTGCTTACTAGCTAGCGTGTCTAGTCCTCTCCATACGTATATAGTACGTAGCGTCGACCAAGCACGGAGATAAGAGAGGACACTTCTCTCTATTAATTAGCTAGCTAACACAATATATGAAACACCTAAATTAACCCCCCACAACCCCCCAACCCCCCCCCCTTTCAAAAAAACAAAAACCCCAGCCCCTGAAATGCTGACGCGTGGATGCCTATTGGTCCCGGTTGGTGACACCAACCGGGACATAAGGCCCTGCCTATTGGTCCCGGTTGGTGGCACCAACCGGGACCAATAGGCCCCCCTGCCTGGGCTGGCAGCAGCGGCCACGTGGAGGACCTTCTGTCCCGGTTCGTGTAAGAATCGGTACTAAAGGGTTAGGGCTTTAGTAACGACCCTTTAGTCCCGGTTTGAAAACCGGGACAAAAGGCCCTTACCAACCAGGGTAAAAGCCCCTTTTTCTACTAGTGGTACAAGTAGTGCAATAAGTAAAAAATATTACTATTTGACATGTCCTATCCAAGGGCAAGCTGCATGTGGGTATGTAAAACAGGTATAGCGATCGTTATCAGAGACCACCTGAGGATTCCCTTCTACGTCAAAGCTTCTTGCTTCCTTGGTGTTTCCTTCCCGTGACGAGTCCGATAATCAGGCGATCGGAGAGGGCCTTCAAAGAATAGGGGCCTGAAAGGAAGAAAATGTTAAAGATATACGGGTCCTGAAGCGGTTGAGCCGCATTGTGGGCCGTGCCATAGCTGTGCCTCCACCTATGCCCATGGTATCTTGAGTGCGTAATTATGTACGCGCGGCGCAAATTTCGCCGCTTGACTGGGACTAGGACGGAGGCCGAATTGCTAGGCGAGCTCTGAACGTGCCTGGCGATCCTGTTGCAGGGTACTCCGGACTCGCTTGAAGGTGTCCGGGGGCTTTTTCGCCGAATTGGCGGTTTGCCTCAGAAGGCTGCTTTGCGCTTCTGCTGCGAGGGCGCAGTGTGCTCCTCCGTGCGGAGCGAGCATTCTGTGTTTCCATTAACTGTTATAACCCCGCGAGGTCCTGGCATTTTAAGCTTGAGGTATGCATAATGCGGTACCACATTGAATCTGGCAAATGCGGTTCGTCCGAGAAGTGCGTGATAGCCACTGCGGAAGGGGACGGTATCGAAGATTAACTCCTCGCTTCGGAAGTTGTTCGGAGATCCGAAGACCACTTCCAGTGTGATTGAGCCCGTGCAACAGGCCTCTACACCTGGTATGACACCTTTAAAGGTGGTTTTTGTGGGTTTGATCCTCGAGGGGCCTATACCCATTTTGCGCACTGTATCCTGATAGAGCAGGTTCAGGCTGCTGCCACCATCCATAAGGACTCGAGTGAGGTGAAATCCGTCAATGATGGGGTCAAGGACCAATGCGGCAGAACCGCCATGACGGATACTGGTGGGGTGGTCCCTGTGATCGAAAGTGATCGGACAAGAAGACCATGGGTTGAACTTTGGGGCGACTGGCTCCATCGCATAGATGTCCCTTAGTGCACGCCTCCGTTCCCGCTTGGGAATATGGGTTGCGTATATCATGTTCACCGTTTTCACTTGGGGAGGAAATTTATTCTGTCCTCCTGTGTTCGGCGGCCGGGGCTCCTCCTCGTCGTCGCTATGCAGCCCCTTTTCCTTGTTTTCGGCATTCAACTTGCCGGCCTGTTTGAACACCCAGCATTCTCTGTTGGTGTGGTTGGCTGGTTTATTGGGGGTGCCATGAATTTGACACGAGCGATCGAGTATGCGGTCCAAACTGGACGGGCCCGGATTGCTTCTTTTGAACGGCTTTTTTCGCTGACCGGATTTAGAGCCACTGAATCCGGCATTGACTGCCGTGTCTTCGGCTTTGTCGCCGTTGTTGCGGCGCTTGCGTCTGTTGCGACGTGGCCTGCCGTTGCTATCTTTGGCATCTGAATTGCCAGGATTTCTTGATGTGTTGTTGCTGCGAGCCAGCCAGCTGTCCTCGCCCGCACAAAAGGAGGTCATGAGTGTCGTGAGGGCTGCCATGGACTTCGGCTTCTCTTGGCCGAGGTGTCGGGCGAGCCACTCGTCACGGATGTTATGCTTAAATGCCGCTAAGGCCTCGGCATCCGGACAGTCGACAATTTGGTTCTTTTTAGTTAGGAACCGAGTCCAGAATTTCCTGGTTGATTCCCTTGGCTGTTGGGTTACGTGACTCAAGTCATCGGCATCCGGTGGTCGCACATAAGTGCCCTGGAAGTTGTCAAGGAATGCGTCTTCCAAATTCTCCCAACTGCCAATGGAGTTTGCCGGCAGGCTATTCAGCCAATGCCAAGCCGGCCCTTTGAGTTTTAGTGGGAGGTACTTGATGGCATGTAGATCGTCACCGCGGGCCATGTGGACGTGGAGGAGGAAATCTTCAATACATACCGCGGGGTCTGTTGTACCATCATATGATTCAGTGTTCACGGGTTTAAAACCTTCTGGGAATTCGTGATCCATTACTTCGTCAGTGAAGCATAGGGGGTGTGCGGCGCCTCTGTGCCGGGCTATGTCACGACGCAGTTCATACGAGTCTTGTCTGCTGTATTCAGCCCGGCCGGATTTGCTTTTAGTATATCTGGCGTGATGGTCGTCGTCACGCGTTGGGGCGCGCCCCCGTGATCCGTAGATCGATCTTGTATGTCCTGCTTTGTTTTCCAATACGTCTCGCAGGTCCTGCGTGTTGCCCCGGGCCTTGGTGTTTTTGTTTGACTGGCGGCGGGTGCAGGCTGGACTTCGGGCTGATATGCCGCTTTGTCTCGGCCATGAGGTGGCCGGTCAGCCGCATCATACGCTGGAAGTGTAGGCTTTAATGCTTCCTCCTCGAGTTGGGGTAGCAACCTGCGCTTTGGGTAACTTTTGGTTGGGCGCTCGAGTTCGTATTCCTCGGCCGCCAGGACCTTGGTCCATCTATCCGCTAGCAGATCTTGGTCAGCTTGAAGCTGTTGTTGATGTTTCTTCAGGCTTTTTGCTGTGGCTATAAGCCGGCGCTTGAAGCGCTCCTGCTCGACGGGATCCTCAAGTACGATAAATTCTTCGTCGCCGAGGCTCGCCTCGTCTTCGGAGAGGGGCATGTAATTGTCATCCTCTGATTCTCCGCCTGCTGCCTGTTCCTTAGGGCTAGCTTGCCCATCCTCCCGCTCGAAGCATGGCTGGAGGGGATTGTCTTCGTCCTCGGCACTATCCGCAGCGTTTTTGTCTCTTGTGCCGGTATTGCTGCTTTTGCTATGGCGGGGCTTAGAGCGGCGCCGATGACGCCGGTGCTTAGATTGCTTCTCGAGGGGATTATCCTCCGTTGCCTTAGTGCCATCGCTTTCTTTGGGGGTGTCCACCATGTATATATCATATGATGAGGTGGCAGTCCAGCGCCCTATGGGTGGTGGTTCCTGTTCTTCTCCTGCATCGTCGTCCATACCGTCGATGTCTTCGGAGCTGAAATCGAGCATGTCGGTTAAGTCGTCGACAGTGGCTATTAAGTGGGTGGTGGGTGGGGACCAAATTTCTTCGTCGTCCGCTTCCCACTCAAGCCGGACATAGTTCGGCCAAGGGCCTCCTGACAAGGAGAGAGACCTTAATGAATTGAGCACGTCGCCCAGGGGCGAGTGCTGAAAGATATCCGCGGAGGAAAACTCCATAATCGGTTCCCAATCAGATTCGATAGGCACGGACGCAGGCGGTTCGGAGCCCGTGGCCGGGGACGAATCCAAGGGTCTGGCAACACATGTCTCATAGGAGGTGAAGTCTGTATTCGGCTCTATCGCCGCTGAGTGTGCGGCCTCCGTGGCGGGGTCCATCCTCCCGTCCTCGGATGGCGCAATCTGCTCCGGATTGAGGGCCGGAGTAGCCATAGGTGTGATCTCCCGAACACCGTCCGACGGCAGAGCTAAGTCATGCTCGTCGTGACTGTGCGGCGCACCTGACATGGGATCGAATCCGTCGAAGATCAAGTCTCCGCGGATGTCGGCATTATAGTTTAAGTTTCCAAACCTGACCTGATGGCCAGGGGCGTAGCTCTCGACCTGCTCCAGATGGCCAAGCAAGTTGGCCCGCAGTACGAAGCCGCCGAATATGAAGATCTGTCCAGGGAGAAAAACCTCACCCTGGATCGCATCGTTGCCGATGATCGAAGGAGCCATCAAGCCTTTATCGTGACGGCATAGTGGAACTCTCAATGAAAGCACCATTGTCGGTGTCAAAACCGGCGGATCTCGGGTAGGGGGTCCCGAACTGTGCGTCTAAGGCGGATGGTAACAGGAGGCGGGGGACACAATGTTTACCCAGGTTCGGGCCCTCTCGATGGAGGTAATACCCTACTTCCTGCTTGATTGATCTTGATGATATGAGTATTACAAGAGTTGATCTACCACGAGATCGTAGATGCTAAACCCTAGAAGCTAGCCTATGATTATGATTGTTGTTGTCCTACAGACTAAACCCTCCGGTTTATATAGACACCGGAGGGGGCTAGGGTTACACAGAGTCGGTTACAAGGGAGGAGATCTGCATATCTGAATTGCCAAGCTTGCCTTCCACGCAAAGGAGAGTCCCACCCGGACATGGGACGAAGTCTTCAATCTTGTATCTTCATAGTCCAACAGTCCAGCCAAGGTACATAGTCCGGCTGTCCGAGGACCCCCTAATCCAGGACTCCCTCAATACCCATAGGGTTTTATATGCAGTTCTATAGGCCCATAATGCATCATCAAGTTTCTTGGACCAATTCTTTCTAGACCTATTAACAGTCTTTTGCAAAATTAATTTGAGCTCTCTATTACTCAGTTCTACTTGACCACTAGACTGTGGGTGATATGGAGATGCAATTCTATGATTAACATCATACTTAGCAAGCATTTTACGAAAGGCACCATGAATAAAATGTGAACCACCATCAGTCATTAAATATCTAGGGACTCCAAACCTCGGAAAAATAACTTCTTTAAGCATCTTAATAGAGGTGTTATGATCAGCACTACTAGTTGGAATAGCTTCTACCCACTTAGTAACGTAATCAACAGCAACTAAAATATGTGTATACCCATTAGAGGAAGGAAACGGTCCCATATAATCAAAGCCCCAGACATCAAATGGTTCAATAACAAGTGAATAGTTCATAGGCATTTCTTGACGTCTACTAATATTACCAATTCTTTGACATTCATCACAAGACAAGACAAACTTACGGGCATCTTTGAAGAGAGTAGGCCAATAACAACCGGATTGCAATACCTTATGTGCAGTTCTATCTCCAGCGTGGTGTCCTCCATAAGCCTCGGAGTGACACTTGCGTAGGATCTGTTCCTGTTCATGCTCAGGTATACACGTCTAATAACACCATCTACTCCTTCTTTATAAAGGTGTGGGTCATCCCAGAAGTAATGTCTTAAATCATAGAACTTTTTCTTTTGCTGGTATGTGAAACTAGGTGGTATAAATTTAGCAATGATGTAATTAGCATAATAAGCATACCATGGAGCAGTATGAGAGGCATTTATGACAGCTAATTATTCATCAGGAAAGCTATCATCAATAGGTAGTGGGTCATCAAGAACATTCTCTAACATAGACAAGTTGTCTGCAACGGGGTTCTCAGCTCCCTTTCTATCAATAATATGCAAATCAAATTCTTGCAGCAAGAGAACCCATCTAATAAGTCTAGGTTTAGCATCTTTCTTTTCCATAAGATATTTAATAGCAGCATGATCAGTGTGAACAGTTACTTTAGAATCAACAATATAAGGCCGGAACTTATCACAAGCAAATACAACTGCTAAAAATTCTTTTTCAGTAGTAGCATAATTTCTCTAGGCACTGTCTAGAGTTTTACTGGCATATTGAATAACATTTAATTTCTTATCAACTCTTTGTCCTAGAACAGCACCTACAGCATAATCACTAGCATCACACATAATTTCAAAGGGTAAATTCCAATCAGGTGGTTGAACTATAGGTGCAAAAATCAAGGCTTTCTTAATTATTTCAAATGCTTCTACACAATCATCATCAAAGATAAAAGGGACATATTTTTGTAAGAGATTAGTCAGAGGCCTAATTTTTTTGAGAAGTCTTTAATGAACCTCCTATAATAACCGACATGACCAAGGAAACTTCTTATACCTTTAATGTCCTTGGGACACGGCATCTTTTCAATAGCATCAACTTTAGCTTTAGCAACTTCAATACCTCTTTCAGAAATTTTATGCCCCAAGACAATACCTTCATTAACCATAAAGTGGCACTTCTCCCAATTCAAGATGATATTTGTTTCTTCACATCTCTGCAAAACTCGATCAAGGTTGCTTAAGCAATCATCAAAAGAAGTTCCGTACACGGAGAAATCATCCATGAAAACCTCAACAATCTTTTCACAAAAGTCAGAGAATATAACAGTCATACATCTTTGAAAGGTAGCAGGTGCATTGCATAAGCCAAAAGGCATACGTCTATAAGGAAAGGTACCGAAAGGACAAGTAAAAGTAGTCTTTTCTTGATCCTCTTTTGACACAGGTATTTGAGAGAACCCAGAATAACCATCTAGAAAGCAAGAATGTGTATATTTGGATAATCTTTCTAGCATTTGATCAATAAAAGGTAAAGGGTAATGATCCTTTTTAGTAGCTTTATTCAGTTTGCGGAAATCAATTACCATTCTATAACCTGTAACAATTGTTTGCGGGATCAATTCATCTTTATCATTAGGAACAACAGTAATGCCTCCCTTCTTAGGGATACAATGGACAGGACTTACCCACTGACTATCAGCAACGGGGTAAATTATACCTGCCTCCAGAAGCTTTAGTATTTCTTTTCTTACCACTTCTTTCATCTTAGGATTTAACTGTCGTTGGTGATCAACAACCAGTTTAGCGCTTTCTCCAATTTTATTTTGTGTTGGCATAAAGTGGGACTAATGCCCTTAAGATCATCAAGAGTATATCCAATAGCAGCACGGTGCTTCTTCAGAGTTTTCAATAATTTCTCTTCTTCTTGCTCTGAAAGGTTAGCACTAATAATAACAGGATATATCTTCTTTTCATCAAGATAAGCATACTTAAGAGTATCAGGTAATGGTTTAAGCTCAAACACGGGATCACCCTTGGGTGGAGGAGGATCCCCTAGGATTTCAACAGGCAAGTTGTGTTTCAAAACAGGTCCCTGTTTAAAGAATACTTCATCTATTTCCCTTCTTTCACCATAAACATATCATTTTCATGGTCGAGCAAATATTGTTCTAAAGGATCATTAGGAGGCACGGCAATAGAAGCGAGACCAATAATTTCATATTTACTAGGCAATTCTTTATCATGGGGTTGTCTACGAAATTTAGCAAAATTAAACTCATGAGACATATCCCCTAAACCAATAGTAACAACATACTTTTTGCAGTCTATCCTAGCATTAACAGTATTCAAGAAGGGTCTACCAAATATAATGGGACAAAAGTAATCTTGTGGGGAACCAAGAACAAGAAAATCAGCAGGATATTTAACTTTCCCACACAAGACTTCAACATCTCTAACAATCCCAACTGGTGAAATAGTGTCTCTATTGGCAAGCTTAATTGTAACATCAATTTCCTCTATCTCAGCAGGTGCAATATCATGCATAATTTCTTTGTATAAGGAATGAGGTATTGCATTTGCACTAGCACCCATATCACACAAGCCATGATAACAATGATCTCCAATTTTAATAGAAATAACAGGCATGCCAACAATAGGTCTATGTTTACCCTTAGAATCAGGTCTAGCAATTCTAGCAGCTTCATCACAGAAGTAAATAACATGCTCATCAATATTATCGACCAAGAGATCTTTAACCATAGCAATACTAGGTTCAACTCTAATTTGCTCAGAGGGTGTAGGTTTTCTAGTATTACTCTTACGAACCACAGTTGAAGCTTTAGTATGATCCTTTATTCTAACAGGGAAAGGTGGTTTCTGAATATAAGCGGTAGGAACAACAGTATCAACATTATAAGTGATAGTCTTTTCTTCAACTTTAATAGGTGCAAGTACTTTTACTTCAATGGGAGGATTATATTTAAACCACTTCTCCTTAGGGAGATCAACATGAGTAGCAAAGGATTCACAGAAAAAAGCTACTATCTCAGAGTCAAGTCCATATTTAGTGCTAAATTCACGGAAAACATCGGTGTCCATAAAAGATTTAACACAATCAAACTTAGGTGTTATACCTGACTCCTTACCATCGTCGAGGTCCCAATCTTCAGACTTATGTTTAATTCTTTCCAATAAATCCCAGTTGAATTCAATTGTCTTCATCAAAAGATCCAGTACAAGAAGTATCGAGCATGGAGCGATTATTGAGAGAAAGCCGAGCATAATTTTTTTGAATAATAATTTCTCTTGAGAGCTCATGATTGGGGCATGAATATAACATTGATTTAAGCCTCCCCCAAGCTTGAGTGATGCTTTATCCTTCGCGAGGCCAAAAGATATATATATATATAATTGCGATCACGATGAACAAGATGCATAGGATAAAACTTCTAATGAAATTCCAATTTCAATCGGTTGTAGTTCCATGATCCCATATCATCACATAGCATAAACCATGTTAATGCCTTTCCCTTAGAAGATAAAGGAAGACCTTCTTCTTGATAACATCCTCGGGCATACCTGCAAGCTTAAATAATCCACAAACTTCATCCACATAGATTAGGTGCAAATCGGGATGTAATGTTCCATCTCCTGTAAAAGGATTAGCTAGCAGTTTCTCTACCATACCCGAAGGAATGTCAAAGTAAACATTTTCAGTAGGTTCAGTAGGTTGAGGAGCAAATCTTTGCTCTACTGGTCGGGGTGAAGATACCCCGAACAAGCCCCTCAAAGGATTACTTTCCATAGTAACAAGTGACAGTAAATTTCAGCACACTATATAAATTTTTCCTTACCAAATTCCACTTACCAAAGGTGCTTCACTCCCTGGCAATGGTGCCAGAAAAGAGTCTTGATGACCCGCAAGTGTAGGCGATCTATCGTAGTCCTTTCGATAAGTAAGAGTGTCGAACCCAACGAGGAGCAGAAGGATATGACAAGCGGTTTTCAGTAAGATATTCTCTGTAAGCACTGAAATTATCGGTAACAGATAGTTTTGTGATAAGGTAATTTGTAACGGGCAACAACTAATGAAAGTAAATAAGGTGCATCAATATGGCCCAATCCTTTTTGTAGCAAAGGACAAGCCTGGACAAACTCTTATATGAAGGAAAACACTCCCGAGGACACATGGGAATTTTCGTCAAGCTAGTTTTCATCACGCTCATATGATTCGCGTTCGTTACTTTGATAATTTGATATGTGGGTGGACCGGTGCTTGGGTAGTGCCCTTCCTTGGACAAGTATCCCACTTATGATTAACCCCTATTGCAAGCATCCACAACTACAAAAGAAGTATTAAGGTAAACCTAACCATAGCATAAAACATGTGGATCCAAATCAGTCCCTTACGAAGCAACGCATAAACTAGGGTTTAAGCTTGTGACACTCTAGCAACCCATCATCTACTTATTACTTCACAATGCCTTCCTCTAGGCCCAAATAATGGTGAAGTGTCATGTAGTCGACGTTCACATAACACCACTAGAGGAGAGACAACATACATCTCATCAAAATATCGAACGAATACCAAATTCACATGACTACTTATAGCAAGACTTCTCCCATGTCCTCAGGAACAAACATAACTACTCACAAATCATATTCATGTTCATAATCAGAGGAGTATTCATATGCATAAAGGATCTGAACATATGATATTCCACCAAATAAACCAACTAGCATCAACTACAAGGAGTAATCAACACTACTAGCAACCCACAGATACCAATATGAGGTTTTGAGACAAAGATTGGATACAAGAGATGAACTAGGGTTTGAGAGGAGATGGTGTTGGTGAAGATGTTGATGGAGATTGACCCCCTCCCAATGAGAGGATCGATGGTGATGACGATGGTGATGATTTCCCCCTCCCGGAGGTATGTTTCCCCGACAGAACAGCTCCGCCAGAGCCCTAGATTGGTTCCGCCAAGGTTCCGCCTCGTGGCGGCGGTGTTTCGTCTCGAAAGCTTCCTTCTGATTTTTTCCAAGGTGAAAGACTTCATATAGCAGAAGATGGGCACCGGAGGCCTGCCAGGGGGCCCACGAGGCAGGGGGCGCGCCCAGGGGGTAGGGCGCGCCCCCCACCCTCGTGGCCAGGGTGTGGGCACCCTCTGGTTGATTCTTTCACCAGTATTTTTTATTAATTCCAAAACGTGCCTCCGTGAAGTTTCAGGACTTTTGGAGTTGTGCAAAATATGTTTAATATTTTCTCCTTTTCCAGCCTAGAATTCTAGCTGCCGGCATTCTCCCTCTTCATGTAAACCTTGTAAAATAAGAGAGAACAGGCATAAGTATTGTGACATAATGTGTAATAACAGCCCATAATGCAATAAATATCAATATAAAAGCATGATGCAAAATGAACGTATCAATTACCGCGTTCCCCAACACCACCATCTTGATAGCCCCACCATATTTGTGAATACCTTCATACCTATTGAGACTAGCTATCCGAGTATTGCCGGGCTTCGCAAAAACTTGTGCACCTTAGTGATACAATATCATAAGAAAAAGAGAGTTGAGCACGAAAAGAGATACTTGTGCATGAGGATACATGGAATAGGAAGCATTTTTGTTGCATATATATAGGTTGGTGCCAAGTGGTGAATCGTGCCTGAGTGTGCAATCAAGCTAGTGCTCTCCTAGTGTTTGTGCAACACGAGCTTAGTCTTCGTTAGGCAATTTTGTATTGCTCATCCCTATAGTTGCACAAGCACCATTATCCCACCGTGTGTGTATCTTTATTGTCCTCCTCTATATTTGTGATCACTTGCTTTGAATTTTGAGTCCTTTGGATTTATCTCAACATCTACAATATCTTGGACTTCAATTTGCATGAATTTGTGCCACCTATCCTAACCAAGCCACTCGATAAGCTTTACTTTGTAGGTGTGAGTGAATAAGTCTGGTACCAATTCCACTATTATTTCATTTCACATTGAGTGATACGGGATACATCCTCAACTTTGGGAAAAGGTAGCCTCGTATTGTTTATCTCATTTCCTGCTCACCTTTGCTCGAGTCTTGTGATGGATAGGCAAAGCACATCATCTCCGGTCTACAACCACGACCACGAGTTCGATGCCATGAAGACATTCATCGACGCCAAGATGGAAAAGCACTTGGAGGAGCTCAAGGTCCTCATCAACAACCGCAAGCGGTCTTCCTCATCTTCGAGAAGACGCTCAAGTGCAAAGACTACCGAGCTACCATCTTCAGCAAGGTCTCATCGGCATCGACACCATCGCCAACGAGAACGTGAAGGTCAAGAGCTCAACACGAACCACTGCTCTACGACTTCACCATCTACCTTGGCATCTTTGCCAAGTGACTTCAAGGCATCTTCGCCTTCGGACATACGGCATCTTCGCCTACTCCACGAGCTAAAGTCCACTACTTCCACGAGCTACTTCGACTTTGCCAACACCGATGAGATTCCATTCTTTGGGACTAATGACCCCGAAGAGTACCTCAAGTGGGAGTGCAAGATGGACGACTACCTCAAGCTACACCAAGTCCCCTCCGATGATCAAGTGAAGCGTGCCACAAGTACCTTCCACGACTACGCATTGATTTGGTGGCTTCACACACCTTAGACGAGCTTCAACATGAGTTGGTCCAAGACGAAGAAAACAATGCGGCGAGAATTTGTGCCTTCCACCTACGCGGAACATATTCAACGCCAATTGGAGAACACCATACAAGGATCCAAGTCCCTGCAGAGTACTTCAGGAACATAAAGAAGGCCTTGCGACGAGACGGTGTGGACGACCCCATTTGGATGAAGTTCTACTTCATGATGGGATTGAACAACAACATTTCCAAGCCTATATTCACCGACAACTATGAGTCCCTCGATGACATGTACGTTGGTGCTCTCAAGGCAGAGCAATAACTCATGAAGGCCAAGTCTACTCGACCCCACGCACACTCGCGACGACCATGCTCCAAGACAGCGAGCATGAGGCTAGTACCACCGAGATGTCCAAGCCCGATGAGCTCCAAGATGACGTCCCCAAGTTTGACTTCACCGCCATCCCACTTTGTGGCATTGATGATGCCGAGTATACTATGACTCTTTTTCAAGAAGGTGCGGCGACGAGTACGACTACGGAGAAACTCAAGGACCAAGATTTGGAGACAAGCGACACGGTGACGAGTAAGGATGATGCTTCCATCTTTGGAGGCGAGAGTGATGACGTGCCATCTTCGGCCTTCATTCACGGCAAGAGTGATGATGTGCCATCTTCGGCCTTCATCCACGACGACGACTACGAGAGATGGTTGAGCATGGGATTTTCCCTTCGACCACGACGGCATATGGTGATGAGTTGAGTGACTTGTGCCACCATTTTGAGAGTGAGAGTGATTCACCACTAGCCCCATATATGATGAGTTGCCCCAATTCCCATGTGAGGAGAGCCACCACCACCACTTGAGTGATTTGAGTGACTCCACCATATGTGACATTGAGTGCACCTATTTTGAGCAAGTGAGTGAGCCACCACCACATAGAGAGAGTGAGGTAGTTGATAGGGCATGTGAGGCCATTTTGATTTCTGACAACTTAACCTCTACCTCTATTGTGTCTTCCTATTTGGTGCTAGGTCCCATATATGATGACGCGCCAATCCTCAACGACTCCGTTCTTCCTTTGGGCAAGACGATGGCCATGGTGGAATATGATGCACCCCCCACATGGTTCCATCAAGATGATGATATTGACCACCATTTGGTCTTTCCCACCTCACCTACACCACTTGAGTGGAATGACAAAGGTAAAAAAAGGTGAAGGTGATACTCTAGTCCCACTAGTGGACATTCTTGACATTGATTGCTTGCATGATGTTGATCAACCTATTACCATGCTTCATGCTACTGCGACTTCCCCATGCAATGATTTACCCATTTATGATGAGTTTGATGATTGCCATGTGGAGTCTATTAGTTGTGATGCCATGTTACATAGGATTTCTAGTGATAATTCTCTTGGTCACATCATGTTCTACAATCCACTTGACTTGTCATATGCTATGGATGAGATCAATCATATGTCATATTTGCACTCTCACCGTAGTGACTATGCGTATGCCATTAAAATAAACCCAATTTGACTTATAGCATAGATGACAAGCCCGTGGTTATTGGCATTTTTTTCTAGTGATGATATTGATATGCTCCCTTTGCATCATTTCAATCATATGTCATTCCATGACCACCTAGCTTCGGATATGCATTGTTTTGGATGTTGTCCATTTTCTCCATATGATGTTTCTGATATTGCTCATGAGGAGACCCACATAGTTTCCTCATACATGTTAGGAGATTTTGATCAATCCCATCCATTGCATAATCCCAATGATTATGTGCACAGTATGCTCCCCATGAATGAAAATGATATTGATGTGCCATATAATTCTATACTCAATTTGTGTCCCCATCGTGTTATACACAATAACTATTCTTTCATGATGGATGACATGTTCTTATACCATGCATCAAATTTCTTTGAGCGATGCTTATCTTGTGCTAACTCACACGTGCACATACACATCATGATGGACGATGTGTACATTTACCATGCACACACTTTCTTTGGTTTGTGTCTCTTTTGTGTAGGTACCCATGAATACTTGTCAACCTCACAATCCCATGAGTTGACGAAATGAGCTCTAAAGAGCAATGATGATTTGGGATCCCATGGATTGGTTTTCACACCATTTCCATTGCGCAATGACTTCGCACATTTCTTCTACATGGCCCTCACATGGTTATGGGTTGCTGTCCATCATTACATATTCTATGCCCATCTTGCCATGTTCACTTTGCATGATATGCTCATTCATATGCCCTTGCCATGCATTTGTGACCCATGCTTTGCATTACACATGATGATTGATTCTCGTATGTGTATTTGAAAGCTTGGTGGAGATATTGCTTGTTATTGCCATGTTCCATTTATGACCCATTCCTATGATGATACTATGATCTTGCTTTGTGTTCATGCTTGCGATATGTCATGTGCATTCACTAGTAGGAAAAGGGGCTTTTACCCCGATTTGTAAGGGCCTTTTGTCCCGGTTTTCGAACCGGGACTAAAGGGTCGTTACTAAAGCCCTAACCCTTTAGTCCCGGTTCTTACACGAACCGGGACAGAAGGTCCTCCACGTGGCCGCTGCTGCCAGCCCAGGCAGGGGGGCCTTTGGTCCCGGTTGGTGCCACCAACCGGGACCAATAGGCAGTGCCTTTTGTCCCGGTTGGTGTCACCAACCGGGACCAATAGGCATCCACGCGTCAGCATTTCAGGGGCTGGGGTTTTTGTTTTTTTTTGAAAGGGGGGTGGGGGGTTAATTTAGGTGTTTCATATATTGTGTTAGCTAGCTAATTAATAGAGAGAAGTGTCCTCTCTTATCTCCATGCTTGGTCGACGCTACGTACAATATATGTATGGAGAGGACTAGACACGCTAGCTAGTAATCAAATGAAGGAAACAGAAGATCGTCATGAACATATGCATACAGAGAGAAGTGATATCGACCACCTCTCCTTCTCCGAGAGATTGGTCGAACAACAAGTTCTCGTATATCTATCCGACACTACCGGCTACATATATACAATAATTATCTCTTACAATACAATCTCCTAATTAAATTGTAAGAACACAGGGTCCACATAGTATTCTCCGTTTTCAGCGATCACGTGGTCAAGGAAGAATGCCGCCAATTCCTCTTGAATTCCTCGCATACGATCTGGTGCTAGGAGTTCATCCCGCTTCCGAAACATCTAATTTTAAGAAGGGGGTCAATACATATATATATGAATAAATGAAACTCAACACAAATGATGGTAATAAAATAAAATTGTGAATATTATTGCTTACGCACTTCATATTGTTCTTCAGTGTAGCCCCGCTCACAGGTCGTGTAGCGGATGGACTCGCAAACGTAGTATCCACAGTAATTATTCCCGGGTTCCTGCCACAACCACTTTACAAGAAATAGAGGTCAATCAAACTGATAAGCAAGCATGCTAAATGGTATTGATGAAACTAGCGCTTGAATCACTAGGAGATGCGCGGAACATGCTACTATAGTACTTACTTTCGGGTGTTTAAATTGCAGCTTCTTCGGCAGTCCCGGAGCTTTTGTGGTGAATTTTCTCCAAACCCTGCCAAACAAAGAAAACAATTACTTGATATCAGGAAATGAACAAAGTTGCTGATATGGTGGATAATGATCGATTTAACTTACTTCTCGAGCATTTGAGTCATGTTCGCATAGTCCTGGGGATCTTTTCGTCTCGAGTCTAAGACGGTTACTACTCCCTTCTCAAGCTTAATCTCTAGGAGAATATAGTGGAAGCTGCGCATGCATGCATAAGTCATCAATTACATTACCATGACCTGGACTAATAAGGGAAACCGAATATGCACAAGACAGTAACACTCACTTGAAGTTGTAAGGAAAGAGTATTATATCTTTGTTTTGATTTAATACCAACAATTGTAGCAAGTTGGCCTCGGCTTCTTTGGGATGTTTTTCAACCATATATGCATCTATGAGATTTGTGTTAATGAACCCAATATCACCAATTTGTCTTTTCTTCAATTCGGCGATCTTCAATCTGCATAATATAGTGAGGATAATTATAAATACATGCAATGAAAGAGTTGACCTATATAGAGAGACTTAATGACAGAAGTAGTACTACTTACAGACAGTAGCAAGTGATCGTTGTTTTATCGAGGGCCTTTTCATTGTAAAACTGGAAGAAATCCTCAAATGGAACATTCAGCAGTTCAATTCCAACGAGGTCATGCTCCGGTTTAACTCTCAGCATCAAAGTACTCATCCCATCAAACTCTCTGCAGGTTTTCATGTACCAATCATGTAATCTTCGCATCATCGTTGTTAGAGATCTTTCATCTTTGACGAGAGGCTTCCCGTAATGGTATTTGTGTTCGTCCACCTCCATGATTTCATAATGTACATCATCGGGCAGGTAATCTCCAAGATTGCTATAACCGGGCACCATCCTCGGATCATTAGCGACGATGTCTTTTGACACCTTGAGCGGGGGGCACGATTGGTTCGCTTGTTCGCCGAGCTGGGCAATTTTTTTCCCAACTCGTCGTTCTTTTAACCTTTGATCACTGACAGTACTTCCCGACCGCTCCGCTTCGGCATATGTCTTTGCAAGAATGCGCTCATAGTTGCCTCTCGGCGGAGACTTTGGTGGTTTTGTCAGGGCAGCCAGAGTGCGCTTTGCTTTCACCGGATCTACCTTCAAAGAATTTTCTTTGCTTTCACCCCTTCAAAGAAGTTTGTCACTTCGGCTCGCACGATCTTCCTGGTTTCCTCCTCGGTCCTCTCGTATGGTAACTTCTCTGGAGTCTTCAGAGAAGGACCGAATCTGTATTGCCTCCCGCCTCTGGCAGCTGTACTGCTAGACCCCGGCAGAGCAGACGGAGCGGCTGCGGCTGTCTTCTTTCCTTGCTTACGAGGCGGAGGAGAAGGACTACGACGCGCCGGAGCAGCCGCAGCGGCGGCGGGTCTCTTCTGCCCTTGCTGACTAGGCGGAGAAGGAGGAGGCTGGCTGCTCTGGCGCGCCGGCGCAGGCGGAGAAGGAGGCGAAGTGCCGCCACGCGCCGGAGAAGGAGGCTCAGTGCCCTGATCACCCGCCGGAGGAGGAGGCGGAGTGCCGCCACGCGCCGGAGAAGGAGGCTGAGTGCCCTGATCACTCGCCGGAGGAGGAGGCGGAGGAGGAGGCGGACTGCCCTTACTCACCGGAGCCGTCCAGTTCGGAAGGTTGATGAGCTCCTTTCGCCATAGGCACGGAGTCTTCAGAGCTAAACCCAGCCGAGTCTCCCCTTCACCGGTAGGGTGGTCAAGCTGGAGGTCCTGAAATCCCTCCGTTATTTCATCCACCATCACCCTAGCATATCCTTCTGGAATCGGCCGGCAATGGTAGGTGAAGGAAATATGCCCTAGAGGCAATAATAAAGTTATTATTTATTTCCTTATATCATGATAAATGTTTATTATTCATGCTAGAATTGTATTAACTGGAAACTTGATACATGTGTGAATACATAGACAAACAGAGTGTCACTAGTATGCCTCTACTTGACTAGCTCGTTGATCAAAGATGGTTATGTTTCCTAGCCATAGACATGAGTTGTCATTTGATTAACGGGATCACATCATTAGGAGAATGATGTGATTGACTTGACCCATTCCGTCAGCTTAGCACACGATCGTTTAGTATGTTGCTAAAGCTTCCTTCATGACTTATACATATTCCTATGACTATGAGATTATGCAACTCCCGTTTACCGGAGGAACACTTTGTGTGCTACCAAACGTCACAACGTAACTGGGTGATTATAAAGGTGCTCTACAGGTGTCTCCGAAGATACTTGTTGGGTTGGCGTATTTCGAGATTAGGATTTGTCACTCCGATTGTCAGAGAGGTATCTCTGGGCCCTCTCGGTAATGCACATCACTTAAGCCTTGCAAGCATTGCAACTAATGAGTTTGTTGCGAGATGATGTATTACGGAACGAGTAAAGAGACTTGCCGGAAATGAGATTGAACTAGGTATTGAGATACCGATGATCGAATCTCGGGCAAGTAACATACCGATGACAAAGGGAACAACGTATGTTGTTATGCGGTTTGACCGATAAAGATCTTCGTAGAATATGTGGGAGCCAATATGGGCATCCAGGTCCCGCTATTGGTTATTGACCGGAGACATGTCTCGGTCATGTCTACATAGTTCTCGAACCCGTAGGGTCCGCACGCTTAACGTTACGATGACGGTTATATTATGAGTTTATGTGTTTTGATGTACCTAAGGAGTTCGGAGTCCCGGATGAGATCGGGGACATGACGAGGAGTCACGAAATGGCCGAGACGTAAAGATCGATATATTGGACGACTATATTCGGACTTCGGAAAGGTTCCGAGTGATTCGGGTATTTATCGGAGTACCGGAGAGTTACGGGAATTCGCTGGGGAGAAGTATTGGGCCGTATTGGGCCATACGGGAATAGAGGAGAGAGGCCAAAAGGAAGGAGGCGCGCACCCCCCCTCTGGTCCGAATTGGACAAGGGGTGCAGCCCCCTTTTCTTTCTCCCTCTCCCCCTCTTTCTTTCTCTCCTACTCCAACAAGGACTCCCCCCTTGGCGCGCCCTCCTCCTAGGCCGGCCGCCTCCCCCCTTGCTCCTTTATATACGGGGGCAGGGGCACCCCATAGACACAACAATTGATCATTGATCTCTTAGCCGTGTGCGGTGCCCCCCTCCACCATATTACACCTCGATAATATCGTAGCGGTGCTTAGGCAAAGCCCTGCGTCGGTAGAACATCATCATCGTCACCACGCCGTCGTGCTGACGAAACTCTCCCTCAACACTCGGCTGGATCGGAGTTCAAGGGACGTCATCGAGCTGAACGTGTGCTGAACTCGGAGGTGCCGTGCGTTCGGTACTTGATCGGTCGGATCGTGAAGACGTACGACTACATCAACCGCGTTGTGTTAACGCTTCCGCTTTCGGTCTACGAGGGTACGTAGACAACACTCTCCCCTCTCGTTGCTATGCATCACCATGATCTTGCGTGTGCGTAGGAAATTTTTTGAAATTACTATGTTCCCCAATAGTGGTATCAGAGCCTGGTTTTATGCGTTGATGTTATGCACGAGTAGAACACAAGTGAGTTGTGGGCAATATAAGTCATACTGCTTACCAGCATGTCATATTTTGGTTCAGCGGTATTGTGAGATGAAGCGGCCTGGACCGACATTACGCGTACGCTTACGCGAGACTGGTTTCACCGTTGCGAGCACTCGTTGCTTAAAGGTGACTGGCGGGTGTCTATCTCTCTCACTTTAGTTGAACCGAGTGTGGCTACGCCCGGTCCTTGCGAAGGTTAAAACAGCACCAACTTGACAAACTATCGTTGTGGTTTTGATGCGTAGGTAAGAACGGTTCTTGCTAAGCCCGTAGCAGCCACGTAAAAACTTGCAACAACAAAGTAGAGGACGTCTAACTTGTTTTTGCAGGGCATGTTGTGATGTGATATGGTCAAAGACATGATGCTATATTTTATTGTATGAGATGATCATGTTTTGTAACCGAGTTATCGGCAACTGGCAGGAGCCATATTGTTGTCGCTTTATTGTATGAAATGCAATCACCCTGTAATGCTTTACTTTATCACTAAGCGGTAGCGATAGTCATAGTAGCATAAGATTGGCGAGACGACAACAATGCTACGACGAAGATCAAGGTGTCGCGCCGGTGACGATGGTGATCATGACGGTGCTTCGGAGATGGAGATCACAAGCACAAGATGATGATGGCCATATCATATCACTTATATTGATTGCATGTGATGTTTATCTTTTATGCATCTTATCTTGCTTTGATTGACGGTAGCATTATAAGATGATCTCTCACTAAAATTTCAAGATAAAAGTGTTCTCCCTGAGTATGCACCGTTGCGAAAGTTCTTCGTGCTGAGACACCACGTGATGATCGGGTGTGATAGGCTCTACGTTCAAATACAACGGGTGCAAAACAGTTGCACACGCAGAATACTCAGGTTAAACTTGACGAGCCTAGCATATGCAGATATGGCCTCGGAACACTGAGACCGAAAGGTCGAGCGTGAATCATATAGTAGATATGATCAACATAGTGATGTTCACCGTTGAAACTACTCCATCTCACGTGATGATCGGACATGGTTTAGTTGATATGGATCACATGATCACTTAGAGGATTAGAGGGATGTCTATCTAAGTGGGAGTTCTTAAGTAATATGATTAATTGAACTTAAATTTATCATGAACTTAGTCCTGATAGTATTTTGCAAATTATGTTGTAGATCAATAGCTCGCGTTGTTGCTTCCCTGTGTTTATTTTTGATATGTTCCTAGAGAAAAATTATGTTGAAAGATGTTAGTAGCAAAGATGCGGATTGGATCCGTGATCTGAGGATTATCCTCATTGCTGCACAGAAAAATTATGTCCTTGATGCACCGCTAGGTGACAGACCTATTGCAGGAGCAGATGCAGACGTTATGAACGTTTGGCTAGCTCAATATGATGACTACTTGATAGTTTAGTGCACCATGCTTAACGGCTTAGAATCGGGACTTCAAAGACGTTTTGAACGTTATGGACCATATGAGATGTTCCAGGAGTTGAAGTTAATATTTCAAGCAAATACCCGAGTTGAGAGATATGAAGTCTCCAACAAGTTCTATAGCTAAAAGATGGAGGAGAATAGCTCAAGCAGTGAGCATGTGCTCAGATTGTCTGGGTACTATAATCGCTTGAATCAAGTGGGAGTTAATCTTCCAGATAAAATAGTGATTGACAGAATTCTCTAGTCACCATCACCAAGTTAGTAGAACTTCGTGATGAACTATAGTATGCAAGGGATGATGAAAGTAATTCCCGAGCTCTTCGCGATGCTGAAATCGACGAAGGTAGAAATCAAGAAAGAGCATCAAGTGTTGATGGTTAACAAGACCACTAGTTTCAAGAAAAGGGCAAAGGGATAGAAGGGGAACTTCAAGAAGAACGGCAAGCAAGTTGCTGCTCAAGTGAAGAAGCCCAAGTCTGGATCTAAGCCTGAGACTAAGTGCTTCTACTGCAAAGGGACTGGTCACTGGAAGCGGAACTACCCCAACTATTTGCTGGATAAGAAGGATGGCAACGTGAACAAAGGTACATTGGATATACATGTTATTGATGTGTACTTTACTAGTGTTTATAGCAACCCCTCGGTATTTGATACTGGTTCAGTTGCTAAGAGTAGTAACTCGAAACGGGAGTTGCAGAATAAACAGAGACTAGTAAAAGGCGAGGTGACGATGTGTGTTGGAAGTAGTTCCAAGATTGATATGATCATCATCGCACACTCCCTATACTTTCGGGATTAGTGTTGAAACTAAATAAGTGTTATTTGGTGTTTGCGTTGATCATGAATATGATTTGATCATGTTTGTTGCAATACGGTTATTCATTTAAATTAGAGAATAATTGTTGTTCTGTTTACATGAATAAAACCTTCTATGGTCATACACCCAATAAAATGGTTTGTTGGATCTCGATCGTAGTGATACACATATTCATAATAATGAAGCCAAAAGATGCAAAGTTAATAATGATAGTGCAACTTATTTGTGGCATTGCCGTTTAGGTCATATTGGTGTAAAGCGCATGAAGAAACTCCATACTGATGGGATTTTGGAATCACTTGATTATGAATCACTTGATGCTTGCGAACCGTGCCTCATGGGCAAGATGACTAAAACGTCGTTCTCCGGAACTATGGAGAGAGCAACAGATTTGTTGGAAATCATACATACAGATGTATGTGGTCCGATGAATATTGAGGCTCGTAGCAGGTATCATTATTTTCTGACCTTCACAAATGATTTGAGCAGATATGGGTATATCTACTTAATGAAACAGAAGTCTGAAACATTTGAAAAGTTCATATAATTTCAGAGTGAAGCGGAAAATCATCGTAACAAGAAAATAAAGTTTCTACGATCTGATCGTGGAGAAGAGTATTTGAGTTACGAGTTTGGCCTTCAGTTAAAAACAATGTGAAATAGTTTCACTACTCACGCCACCTGGAACACCACGGTGTAATGGTGTGTCCGAACATCGTAACCGTACTTTATTAGATATGGTGCGATATATGATGTCTCTTACCGATCTACCACTATCGTTTTGGGGTTATGCATTAGAGACAGCTGCATTCACGTTAAATAGGGTACCATCTAAATCCGTTGAGACGACATCTTATGAATTGTGGTTTGGCAAGAAACCAAAGTTGTCGTTTCTTAAAGTTTGGGGTTGTGATGCTTATATGAAAAGTTTCATCCTGATAAGCTCAAACCCAAATCGGAGAAATATGTCTTCATAGGATACCCAAAGGAGACTGTTGGGTACACCTTCTATCACAGATCCGAAGGCAAGACATTCGTTGCTAAGAATGGATCCTTTCTAGAGAAGGAGTTTCTCTCGAAAGAAGTGAGTGGGAGGAAAGTAGAGCTTGATGAGGTAATTGTACCTGCTCCCTTATTGGAAAGTAGTTCATCACTGAAATCAGTTCCAGTGATGCTTACACCAATTAGTGAGGAAGTTAATGATGATGATCATGAAGCTTCGGATCAATTTACTACCGAACCTCGTAGGTCAACCAGAGTGAGATCCGCACCAGAGTGGTACGGTAATTCAGTTCTGGAGGTCATGTTACTTGACCATGACGAACCTACGAACTATGAGGAAGAGATGACGAGCCCAGATTCCACAAATTGGCTTGAGGCCATGAAATCTGAGATGGGATCCATGTATGAGAACAAAGTGTGGACTTTGGTTGACCTGCCCGATGATCGGCAAGCCATAGAAAATAAATGGATCTTCAAGAGGAAGACGGACGCTGATAGTAGTGTTACTATCTACAAAGCTAGACTTGTCGGAAAAAGGTTTTTGACAAAGTTCAAGGTGTTGACTACGATGAGATTTTCTCACTCGCGGCGATGCTTAAGTCTATCTGAATCATGTTAGCAATTGCCGCATTTTATGAAATCTGGCAAATGGATAAACAAAACTGCATTCCTTAATGGATTTATTAAAGAAGAGTTGTATATGATGCAACCAGAAGGTTTTGTCAATCCTAAAGGTGCTAACAAAATATGCAAGCTCCAGCGATCCATCTATGGACTGGTGCAAGCATCTCGGAGTAGGAATATACGCTTTGATAAGTTGATCAAAGGATATAGTTTTATACAGACTTGCGGTGAAGCCTGTATTTACAAGAAAGTGAGTGGGAGCACTACAGCATTTCTGATAAGTATATGTGAATGACATATTGTTGATCGGAAATAATGTAGAATTATTCTGCAAAGCATAAAGGAGTGTTTGAAAGGAGTTTTTCAAAGAAAGACCTCGGTGAAGCTGCTTACATATTGAGCATCAAGATCTATAGAGATAGATCAAGACGCTTGATAAGTTTTTTCAATGAGTACATACCTTAACAAGATTTTGAAGTGGTTCAAAATGGAACAGTCAAAGAAAGAGTTTCTTGCCTGTGTTACAAGGTGTGAAATTTAGTAAGACTCAAAACCCGACCACGGCAGAAGATAGAAAAAGAATGAAAGTCATTCCCTATGCCTCGGCCATAGGTTCTATAAAGTATGACATGTTGTGTACCAGATGTATTGTATACCCTACACTGTTTTTGGCAAGGGAGTACAATAGTGATCTAGGAGTAGATCACTGGACAGCGGTCAAAATTATCCTTACTGGAATAAGGATATGTTTCTCGATTATGGAAGTGACAAAAGGTTCGTCGTAAAGGGTTACGTCGATGCAAGTTTTGACACTAATCTAGATGACTCTAAGTCTCGGTCTAGATACATATTGAAAGTGGGAGCAATTAGCTAGAGTAGCTTCGTGCAGAGCATTGTAGACATAGAAATTTGCAAAATACTTAAGGATCTGAATGTGACAGACCCGTTGACTAAAATTATCTCACAAGCAAAACATGATCACACCTTAGTACTCTTTGGGTGTTAATCACATAGCGATGTGAACTAGATTATTGACTCTAGTAAACCCTTTGGGTGTTGGTCACATGATGATGTGAACTATGGGTGTTAATCACATGGTGATGTGAACTATTGATGTTAAATCACATGGCGATGTGAACTAGATTATTGACTCTAATGCAAGTGGGAGACTGAAGGAAATATGCCCTAGAGGCAATAATAAAGTTATTATTTATTTTCTTATATCATGATAACTGTTTATTATTCATGCTAGAATTGTATTAACTGGAAACTTGATACATGTGTGAATACATAGACAAACAGAGTGTCACTAGTATGCCTCTACTTGACTAGCTCGTTGATCAAAGATGGTTATGTTTCCTAGCCATAGACATGAGTTGTCATTTGATTAACGGGATCACATCATTAGGAGAATGATGTGATTGACTTGACCCATTCCGTTAGCTTAGCACACGATCGTTTAGTATGTTGCTAAAGCTTTCTTCATGACTTATACATGTTCCTATGACTATGAGATTATGCAACTCCCATTTACCGGAGGAACACTTTGTGTGCTACCAAACGTCACAACGTAACTGGGTGATTATAAAGGTGCTCTACAGGTGTCTCCGAAGGTACTTCTTGGGTTGGCGTATTTCGAGATTAGGATTTGTCACTCCGATTGTCGGAGAGGTATCTCTGGGCCCTCTCGGTAATGCACATCACTTAAGCCTTGCAAGCATTGCAACTAATGAGTTTGTTGCGAGATGATGTATTACGGAACGAGTAAAGAGACTTGCCGGAAATGAGATTGAACTAGGTATTGAGATACCGACGATCGAATCTCGGGCAAGTAACATACCAATGACAAAGGGAACAACGTATGTTGTTATGCGGTTTGACCGATAAAGATCTTCGTAGAATATGTGGGAGCCAATATGTAGGACTCCCCCCTTGGCGCGCCCTCCTCCTAGGCCGGCCGCCTCCCCCCTTGCTCCTTTATATACGGGGGCAGGGGGCACCCCATAGACACAACAATTGATCATTGATCTCTTAGCCGTGTGCGGTGCCTCCCTCCACCATATTACACCTCGATAATATCGTAGCGGTGCTTAGGCGAAGCCCTGCGTCGGAAGAACATCATCATCGTCACCACGCCGTCGTGCTGACGAAACTCTCCCTCAACACTCGGCTGGATCAGAGTTCGAGGGACGTCATCGAGCTGAACGTGTGCTGAACTCGGAGGTGCCGTGCGTTCGGTACTTGATCGGTCGGATCGTGAAGACGTACGACTACATCAACCGCGTTGTGTTAACGCTTCCGCTTTCGGTCTACGAGGGTACGTAGACAACACTCTCCCCTCTCGTTGCTATGCATCACCATGATCTTGCGTGTGCGTAGGAATTTTTTTGAAATTACTACGTTCCCCAACAGTAGGTTCCGCCGGGTTCAGGAGGTAAAACAGAGCCAACAGCCGCCTTGACTTTGAAGTTCTGCCATTGCGCCATAATGTGGCAATGTTGAGACTCCGTGATAGCATCCACGGGGTAGCTAGCAGGAGCCGTCAAGACATGCTCCAGCTGAAGCAGCTCGGTGGAAGCCACGCTGTTTCTCCGCTGAGATGGCGGGGTAGCTTCGGGGGTAGTTTCGGCATGTCGATTGCTGTCTCGTTCCTCTAGCGCTTGAACCCTTTCGTGCAGCTTCTGAATTTGGTTCTGCTCTATTTTTTTCCTCCTCTCCTGACTTTTGTAACCGCCTGCGTCCGGAAAACCAGCCTTCCACGGAACGGAGCCTAGCGTGCCTCGTGTCCGTCCAGGGTCCTCAGGATTCCCGAGGGCCATTGTGAGCTCGTCGTTCTCTCTGTCTGGAACGAACGTCCCTTCCCGCGCTGCATCGATATATTGCTGAATCTTCTTGACTGGTATTCTCAAAAGCTCGTTCGTCCAAACGCACCTCCCTGATACAGGGTCCAAGGTTCCGCCAGCCCCGAAGAACCAAGTCCGGCAACGGTCTGTCCAGTTCATTGTCTGTGGTTCGATCCCTTTTTCAAGCAGATCATTCTCAGCCTTGGCCCACTTAGGCCGGGCTTTGAGGTAGCCACCTGACCCCGTGCGATGGTGAAGCTTCTTCTTCGCAGAATTCTTCTTGTTTGTCGCTGACATCTTCTTACTCTTTTCCGATGTCTTGTGGGCCACAAATGCGGGCCAGTGATCTCTGATCTTCTCATACCGGCCGGTGAATTCGGGTGTCTCTTCTTTGTCGACAAACGTTTTCAGATCATTCTTCCACCTCCTGAATAGGTCTGCCATCTTCTTAAGAGCATGAGACTTGATTAATTGCTCTTTAACTGGCTTCTCCGGATCCTCCTCTGGCGGTAGGGTGAAATTTGCCTTCAGCTCAGTCCAAAGATCATCTTTCTGCATATCATTGACATAAGACACCTCAGGGTCTTCCTTCTTAGGCTTATACCATTGGTGGATGCTGATCGGGATCTTGTCCCTAACTAGAACCCCGCACTGAGCAGCAAATGCATCCTTTGTCCGGATGGGTTCAATCGGTTGGCCGTCGCGCGCGATTGCTGTGATCTCAAACCTTTCATCCGAGCACAACTTTCTCTTCGGGCCTCGTCTCTTTACCGCAGTTGTGCTCGATCCGGAGGGCTAGAAAAAAGAAGAAAGACGAGTGTTAATTAATATGTGTACATACCAAAACAATGAATGCATCAATTAGCTAGTCAGCAAAGGCTTCACTAATATATTTACCTGGCCGGACTCTGTTCGGTCACCGGAGCCGTCACCACGGGCTCCTTCTTGCACCAGCATTGGGTCACCGGAGCCATCATAATCATGTCTTTCCTCCTCCACTTTTCGATCACCGTAGCCTGCTTCTTCACCCTGTTCTTCCAGACCATCATTGTCGTTAAGATACGACAAGATATCACCTCCGGCTAATATTATGTCCCCCAACACCTCTTCTGCTTGCTCGTCTCGTCCGTGCTCCATTGTTTCTGCAAATATTACAACATGGCAATTATTACACAAACATGACAACAGGTGGTTAGTGCAAATGTAGACCTAGCTTATTCCGGGTTTGGGGTGGCCTCAGCAACGCTTCAACGGTAGGGGCGCGGCGGGAGGGGGTAGGAGACCGACATCGTTTTTTTCTACGGGTTGGGTGTGATCGAGAGTTTTGGTCGAGCGAGAGGGCCGGGGGGTGCTCCCGTGGTATAAGTTATCACGGTCGAGAGGGGGTATAAATATCGACCGTCCATCATGTCGAAGTTATCTGGGAGGGAGTTATATATATCGACAACGATGACATACATACATGGGAAAATAATGTTATCGGGGAGGGGGTATATCGACCCCCCCACGTGTTGAAGTTATCGGGAGGGGGTTATATCGACAACGACAATGAACGTACATGGGAAAATAATATTATCGGGGAGGGGGTATATCGACCCCCCCTCGTGTTGAAGTTATCGGGAGAGGGGTATATCGACGACGACAGACCCGATAAAACATAAGAAAACGAAGAAGAAACAAAAAGAGGAGAAGAAGAAAAGGAATAGAGGAGAAGATCGAAGAAAAAAAGAAGAAGAAAAAAGAGGAGAAGAAGAAAGGAATAGAGGAGAGAAGAAAAAATAGAGGAATAGAGGAGAGAAGAAGAAAAAATAGGAACTATTTTTTCTTCTTCTCTCCTCTATTCCTTTCTTCTTCTCCTCTTCTTTTTCTTCTTTTTTCCTCTTCTTATTTATTTCTCCTCTTCTTCCTCTCCTCTTCTTCTCCTTTCTTCCTCTTCTTATTTTCCTTTTTCCTCTCATTCATAAAAAAATGTTCAAATAGAAAATTTTGAAAAAAAGTAAAGGTTTTGCCTAATGCATTGTTCATATCAATATACAAACATTTGCATATTCTACAATAATTAATATCACCAAAAAAATCTATGAACAGAAAAAAATCCTAACTTTTCTAAAAATCTATCTTTTGCATATATACATGAACATATATATACACAGAGAACATATATACATACATATACACAGAGAAAATGCAAAAAAAGATCTAAAAAAAGGACATATAAACAGATATACACACATACATATACTCATACATATACATATAATTAAGCATATAAATGTGCAGAAAAAACATGGAGGAATTAGGGGGCAGTGCCGGCCCTGACCAAGGCGACGGCGGTGCGTCGGGGCAGGGGCAGAGGCGACGGCGGCGTGGTCGGGGCAGAGGCAGAGGCGTCGGCAGCGAAGGGCGGGGCAGGGTGACGGAGATGACGGGGACGGGCCGGGGCGGCGCGCGTCGGGGCAGGGGCGCGGCTGACGGCGAGGGCACGGGCAACGGCGGCGACGACGACGGGGACGAGCGACGGCGGGGCGGCGGGCGGCGTCGGGGCGGCGGGCGGCGTCGGCGTCGTCGGGGCGGCAACTGCTAGGTAACTCTGAAAATTTCCTAAGTGTGAACTTATATAGCAAAGCCTTTAGTCCCGGTTCGTGGCACCAACCGGGACTAAAGGTAGGCATTAGTCCCGGTTGGTGCCACCAACCGGGACCAAAGCCCTCTTTTCAGCAGCGCAAAGGGCGGGAAGCGGCGGCCTTTGGTCCCGGTTGGTGGCACCAACCGGGACTAAAGGGTGGGCATTGGTCCCGGTTGGTGCCACGAACCGGTACCAATGCACCCCTTTAGTCCCGGTTGGTGGCACCAACCGGGACCAAAGGCCTCTTGCTGCCCGCGTCGCGGCCAAAAGTTTAGTCCCACCTCGCTAGTTGAGAAGGGCTCGGAGTGGTTTATAAGCCTCGCTACGGCTGCTGTCTCGAACTCCTCTCTATAGCAGGCTTCTGGGCCTAACTTTGGCGCGCTGCCCGTTGAGCCCTCTAGCCCTTCTGGGCCTGTATTTGCAAACCCGAGGGTTGGAGGGCCCAGCGGACAGCGCCCCAACAATTTTTTTTGCTGTTTTTAGTTTTTTTGTTTTCTTTTTTGCTTTATTTATTTTGTTTTGTTTCTACTTACAACAAAAAACTTATTTATTTTATTTTATTTTGTTTCCAATTACTTATTTATTTTACTTTATAATAATTCTTTTTGCTATTAAAGTTTCTATCAAAAAAGTTCTTTATGAAAATTCTTTTTGCTGTATTTAGTTTTTTGTTTTCTTTTTTGCTTTATTTATTTTGTTTTGTTTCTACTTACAACAAAAAACTTATTTATTTTATTTTATTTTGTTTCTAATTACTTATTTATTTTACTTTATGATAATTCTTTTTGCTATTAAAGTTTCTATCAAAAAAAGTTCATTATGAAAATTCTTTTTGCTGTATTTAGTTTTTTTGTTTTCTTTTTTGCTTTATTTATTTTGTTTTGTTTCTACTTACAACAAAAAACTTATTTATTTTATTTTATTTTGTTTCTAATTACTTATTTGTTTTACTTTATGATAAATTTTTTTGCTATTAAAGTTTCTATCAAAAAAAGTTCTTTATGAAAATTCTTTTTGCTTTTAATGATTTTGAACAGAAAATACTTCGGTAATTTTAGTTGCATCAATTTTATATGATTTTAGTTTCAATAATAATAGAGGTTTCTTATAATGCTTTGAACAGAAAGTACTTTGTTAATTTTAGTTTCATAAATTTTATTAAAGTTTATTTTATTTTGTCGGAACACAAGAAGTCTGGAGTTGTAATAAGTTATTAAAAATAAAAAAGAGGCGCAATGCTCGTTGATTTGCTTCACGCCTTTCGGAATAGTGTAGACTGCACTGCACATAGCTCCATGCAGTCTACCTTATTCCTCAAGGCTTGAAGCTAAGCAACGTGAGCATTGCGCCTCTTCTTCATCGTCTCTGCACTCAGGGCTTATAAACCGCTCCTAGTGCCTCTCAGCTAGCGAGGTGGGACTAAAAAACTACTTAGTAAGAAACTCTAGTACCGGTTCGTGCCACGAACCGGTACTAAAGGTGCTCGTGGGGCCACAGCCTCATTAGTACCGGTTCGTGGCACCAACAGGGACCAAAGGGTGGAATTGGTCCCGGTTCGTGCCACCAACCGGGACCAATGGCCTTGCACAGCGGCGTGGTGGTGAGTTTAGTCCCACCTCGCTAGCTGAGAGAGAGCCGCACCTGTTTATAAGGTGCGGTGCGCCTGACCTGTCGAGCTCCTCTCTAAAGCAGGCTTACGGGCCTAACCTCTCTGTACATGCCTGTGGGCCTACTGGGCCTTCTGCGGGCCTGAATCCTGGCCCATGGATGGGTTTCTAATCGTATTCAGGCCATGGTGGCCCAGTAGGTGGCATAATTTTTAATTTTTGGCCTGTTATTTTTCATGCATTTACTAATTATTTTGAGCTATAAGACCCTAAAATTGAAAAGCATTTCAAATGAACTCTGAAAAGGTTGAAAGTTGGCATGGTATCATCATTTCATCCACATAGCATGTGCAAGAAAGTTGAGAGGGTTACGGCAAAAACTAGATGCACTTCGTGTACAAAATGGACAATGGTATCATTACTCGTCTGTTACAAAGTTGGCATGGTATCATCATAATAGTTGCGGGAGAAAGTCTTCACTTTTTCTTCGCTTGTGTCATTTGCTTATTGCGCCGTAACCATGGATAATCTTCATCGTTTATCAGGATGCTTGGGTCAGCCTTGGCTTTGAAGGGAGGAATTTCATGAAACTTTTCATAATCTTCAGACATGTCTGTCTTGCCCTCCACTCCCACAATGTCCCTTTTTCCTGAAAGAACTATGTGGCGCTTTGGCTCATCGTATGATGTATTCGCTTCCTTATCTTTTCTTTTCCTCGGTCTGGTAGACATGTCCTTCACATAGATAACCTGTGCCACATCATTGGCTAGGACGAACGGTTCGTCAGTGTACCCAAGATTGTTCAGATCCACTGTTGTCATTCCGTACTGTGGGTCTACCTGTACCCCGCCTCCTGACAGATTGACCCATTTGCACTTAAACAAAGGGACCTTAAAATCATGTCCGTAGTCAAGTTCCCATATGTCCATTATGTAACCATAATATGTGTCCTTTCCCCTCTCGGTTGCTGCATCAAAGCGGACACCGCTGTTTTGGTTGGTGCTCTTTTGATCTTGGGCGATCGTGTAAAATGTATTCCCATTTATCTCGTATCCTTTGTAAGTCAATACAGTCGAAGATGATCCCCTGGACAACGAGTACAACTCATCACAAACAGTGGTGTCACCTCTGAGACGTGTTTCCAACCAACTGCTGAAAGTCCTGATGTGTTCACATGTAATCCAGTCGTCACACTGCTCCGGGTGTTTGGAGCGCAGACTGTTCTTGTGTTCATCGATATACGGGGTCACCAAGGTAGAGTTCTGTAGAACCGTGTAGTGTGCTTGAGACCAAGAATATCCGTCCCTGCATATTATTGAGTCCCCTCCAAGCGTGCCTTTTCCAGTCAGTCTCCCCTCATACCGCGATTTAGGGAGACCTATCTTCTTAAGGCCAGGAATGAAGTCAACACAAAACCCAATGACATCCTCTGTTTGATGGCCCATGGAGATGCTTCCTTCTGGCCTAGCGCGGTTACGGACATATTTCTTTAGGACTCCCATGAACCTCTCAAAGGGGAACATATTGTGTAGAAATACGGGCCCCAGAATGACAATCTCGTCGACTAGATGAACTAGGACGTGCGTCATGATATTGAAGAAGGATGGTGGGAACACCAGCTTGAAACTGACAAGACATTGCGCCACATCACTCCTTAGCCTTGGTATGATTTTTGGATCGATCACCTTCTGTGAGATTGCATTCAGGAATGCACATAGCTTCACAATGGCTAATCGGACGTTTTCCGGTAGAAGCCCCCTCAATGCAACCGGAAGCAGTTGCGTCATAATCACGTGGCAGTCATGAGACTTTAGGTTCTGGAACTTTTTCTCTGGCATATTTATTATTCCCTTTATATTCGACGAGAAGCCAGTCGGGACCTTCATACTGAGCAGGCATTCAAAGAAGATTTCTTTCTCTTCTTTCGTAAGAGCGTAGCTGGCACGACCTTCATACTGCTTCGGAGGCATGCCGTCTTTTTCGTGCAAACGTTGCAGGTCCTCCCGTGCCTCAGGTGTATCTTTTGTCTTCCCATACACGCCCAAGAAGCCTAGCAGGTTCACGCAAAGGTTCTTCGTCACGTGCATCACGTCGATTGAAGAGCGGACCTCTAGCTCTTTCCAGTAGGGTAGGTCCCAAAATATAGATTTCTTCTTCCACATGGGTGTGTGTCCCTCAGCGTCATTCGGAACAGCTAGTCCGCCGGGACCCTTTCCAAAGATTACGTGTAAATCATTAACCATAGCAAGTACGTGATCACCGATACGCATGGCGGGCTTCTTCCGGTGATCTGCCTCGCCTTTGAAATGCTTGCCTTTCTTTCGACATTGATGGTTAGTCGGAAGAAATCGACGATGGCCCAGGTACACATTCTTCCTGCATTTGTCCAGGTATATACTTTCAGTGTCATCTAAACAGTGCCTGCATGCGTGGTATCCCTTGTTTGTCTGTCCTGAAAGGTTACTGAGAGCGGGCCAATCGTTGATGGTTACAAACAGCAACGCGTGCAGGTTAAATTCCTCCTGTTTGTGCTCATCCCACGTACGTACACCGTTTCCATTCCACAGCTGTAAAAGTTCTTCAACTAATGGTCTTAGGTACACATCAATGTCGTTGCCGGGTTGCTTAGGGCCTTGGATGAGAACTGGCATCATAATGAACTTCCGCTTCATGCACATCCAAGGAGGAAGGTTATACATACATAGAGTCACGGGCCAGGTGCTGTGATTGCTGATCTGCTCCCCGAAAGGATTAATGCCATCCGCGCTTAAACCAAACCATACGTTCCTTGGGTCAGCTGCAAACTCATCCTAGTACTTTCTCTCGATTTTTCTCCACTGCGACCCGTCAGCGGGTGCTCTCAACTTCCCGTCTTTCTTACGGTCCTCACTGTGCCATCGCATCAACTTGGCATGCTCTTCGTTTCTGAACAGACGTTTCAACTGTGGTATTATAGGAGCATACCACATCACCTTCGCAGGAACCCTCTTCCTGGGGGGCTCGCCGTCAACATCACCAGGGTCATCTCGTCTGATCTTATACCGCAATGCACCGCATACCGGGCATGCGTTCAGATCCTTGTACGCACCGCGGTAGAGGATGCAGTCATTAGGGCATGCATGTATCTTCTGCACCTCCAATCCTAGAGGGCATACGACCTTCTTTGATGCGTATGTACTGTCGGGCAATTCGTTATCCTTTGGAAGCTTCTTCTTCAATATTTTCAATAGCTTCTCAAATCCTTTGTCAGGCACAGCATTCTCTGCCTTCCACTGCAGCAATTCCAGTACGGTACCGAGCTTTGTGTTGCCATCTTCGCAATTGGGGTACAACCCTTTTTTGTGATCCTCTAACATGCGATCGAACTTCAGCTTCTCCTTTTGACTTTCGCATTGTGTCCTTGCATCGACAATGACCCGGCGGAGATCATCATCATCGGGCACTGGTTCCTCTTGATCTTCATCAGCTTCCCCCTTGCAGCATCATTGGGCACATCGTCTGGTTCCTCTTGATCTTCAGCAGCTTCCCCCGTTGCAGCATCACCGTATTCAGGGGGCACATAGTTGTCATCGTCCTCTTCTTCTTCGCCGTCTTCCATCATAACCCCTATTTCTCCATGCCTCGTCCAAACATTATAGTGTGGCATGAAACCCTTGTAAAGCAGTTGGGTGTGAAGGATTTTCCGGTCAGAGTAAGACTTCGTATTCCCACATATAGGGCATGGACAACACATAAAACCATTCTGCTTGTTTGCCTCAGCCACTTCGAGAAAATCATGCACGCCCTTAATGTACTCGGAGGTGTGTCTGTCACCGTACATCCATTACCGGTTCATCTGCGTGCATTATATATAATTAAGTGTGTCAAAAACCATTACAGAACATCATGAATAGATAATTAAGTGACCAAATTAATAGAAGTTCATCATCACATTAAAACCAAAGTACATACATAGTTCTCATCTAACAACATATATATAGCTCTCCAGAGCATCTAATTAATTAAACCATATATTGAAACTATGTAAAACATTTCAATGCGAAAACAAATGCGATCATAATCACAACCAAGGTAACAATTGATCCAACGGCATAATGATACCAAGCCTCGGTCCCGGTTCGTGGCACCAACCGGGACTAAAGGCCTTTGGTCCCAGTTGGTGCCACGAACTGGGACCAATGCCCCCTTTAGTCCCGGTTGGTGGCACCAACCGGGACCAAAGGCCTTGTGCTGCCCCGCGTCAAAAGTTTAGTCCCACCTCGCTAGTTGAGAGGGCTCGAGAGTGGTTTATAAGCGCTGCTGTGCCCACCCTCTCGAGCTCCTCTCAACTGCAGGCTTTCAGGCTAACCGTTCTCTTTGCCTGTGGGGCCTACTGGGCCTTCTGCGGGCCCGAATCCTGGCCCACGGACGGGTTTCAAGTCGTATTCACGCCGTGGTGGCCCAGGAAGTGGCATAATTTTTTTCTTTGTTTTTTGTTTTCTCTTTTGCTTTATTTGTTTTGTTTTGTTTCTACTTACAACAAAAAACTTATTTATTTTATTTCTATTTACTTATGTATTTTACTTTAATTATTTTATTTTTATTTATTTTACTGCTGCTATTTTTATTTATTTTACTGCTGTTTTTTGTATTTAATTTATTAAGGTTTATTTATTTTAGTTACTATAGTTTATTTTATTTTATTTTATTAAGGTTTATTTATTTTTATTTATTTTATTAAGGTTTATTTATTTTATTTACTATAAAAAATGAACATAGATGTGCTTATAGAGGAAATTCAACCTAAATTCATAATAAATTTCTATGAAATTTACTGTGAATTTAGGTCAAATTCCCTGTATAAGGGCATCTATTTTCACTTTAAGAGGAGCTCAACAAGGCAGAGAGGGACGGTCTTATAAACTGGTGTGAGCGCCCTTCGGTTGGCGAGGTGGGACTAAACACTGGCCGCAACTAGGACCAGCCCTTTAGTCCCGGTTTGTGGTATGAACCGGGACTAAAGGGTGGTGGGCCAGGAGCGTGGCCCATTGGTCCCAGTTTGTCCCACCAACCGGGACCAAAGGGTCCGGACGAACCGGGACCAATGCCCCCACGAGGCTCGGCAGGCCCCTGGCCGCACGAACCGGGACCAATGCTCACATTAGTCTCGGTTCGTGACTGAACCGGGACTAATGTAAATATTGCCCTGTGACCAAAGCCCAGTTTTCTGCTAGTGATTGCCTATACCTACTATCTGCTCACATGACATGATTGCCATGATTTCCCCTAGTGTGTTGCATCTTCGCTCCACTAGTTTGCATGATATGATTGATATGCTTGCTTATGTTGCATCACCAATGATTCATACTTGCTCGTTTCTTGCAGTTGATGACAACCATCTTGATACGTCTCCGTCATATCTATAATTTTTTATTGTTCCATGCCAATATTATACAACTTTCATATACTTTTTGGCAACTTTTTATACTATTTTTGGGACTAACATATTGATCCAGTGCCCAGTGTCAGTTCCTGTTTGTTGCATGTTTTATGTTCCACAGAAACCCCATATCAAACGGAATCCAAACAGAATAAAAACAGACGGAGAATATTTTTGGAATATTTGGAGAATATGGGAGAAGAATCAACGCGAGACGGTGCCCGAGGGGGGCACGAGGCAGGGGGGGCGCCCCACCCCCTGGGCGCGCCCCTGAACCTCGTGGGCCCCCCGTAAGGCGGTTGATACCCTTCTTCGGCCGCAAGAAAGCTAATTTTTAGAAAAAAATCACGACGAAGATTTTAGTCCAATCGGAGTTACGGATCTCCATATATATACGAAACGGTGAAAGGGCAGGCGAACAGAGCGCAGAAACAGAGAGAGACAGAGAGACATATCCAATCTCGGAGGGGCTCTCGCCCCTCCCATGCCATGGAGACCAAGGACCAGAGGGGAAACCCTTCTCCCATCTAGGGAGGAGGTCAAGGAAGAAGAAGAAGGAGGGGGGCTCTCTCTCCCTCGCTTCCGGTGGCGCCGGAGTGCCACCGGGGGCCATCATCATCACCGCAATCTTCACCAACGACTTCACCGCCATCATCACCAACTCTTCCCCCTCTATGCAGCAGTGTAACCCCTCTTTTACCCGCTGTACTCTCTACTTAAACATGGTGCTCAATGCTATATATTATTTCCCAATGATGTATGGCTATCCTATGATGTTTGAGTAGATCCGTTTTGTCCTATGGGTTATTTGATGATCGTGATTAGTTTGAGTTGCATGTTTTATTATTGGTGCTGTCCTATGGTGCTCTCCGTGTCCCGCAAGCGTGAGGGATCCCCGCTGTAGGGTGTTGCAATACGTTCATGATTCGCTTATAGTGGGTTGCGTGAGTGACTGAAACACAAACCCGAGTAAGGGGTTGTTGCATATGGGATAAAGAGGACTTGATGCTTTAATGCTATGGTTGGGTTTTACCTTAATGATCTTTAGTAGTTGCAGATGCTTGCTAGGGTTCCAATCATAAGTGCATATGATCCAAGTAGAGAAAGTATGTTAGCTTATGCCTCTCCCTCAAATAAAATTGCAATAATGATTACCGGTCTAGTTATCGATTGCCTAGGGACAAATAACTTTCTCGTGACAAAAAGCTCTCTACTAAAACTAACTTAGTTGTGTCTTCATCTAAACAGCCCCTACTTTTTATTTACGTGCTCTTTATATTCTTGCAAACCTATCCAAAAACACCTACAAAGTACTTCTAGTTTCATACTTGTTTTAGGTAAAGCGAACGTTAAGCGTGCGTAGAGTTGTATCAGTGGTCGATAGAACTTGAGGGAATATTTGTTCTACCTTTAGCTCCTCGTTGGGTTCGACACACTTACTTACCGAAAGAGGCTACAATTGATCCCCTATACTTGTGGGTTATCAAGACCTTTTTCTGGCGCCGTTGCCGGGGAGCCATAGCGTGGGGTGAATATTCTCGTGTGTGCTTGATTGCTTTATCACTAAGTAGTTTTTATTTTCTATTCTTAGTTGTTTTTTATCTTTAGTTATGGGTAGGAAACGCAAAATACCAAAAAAATTTAGTTGTACCTACTGAACCAATGGTTGAAGAACCACTCAAAATCTATCACACTCCTGAAGCTTATTACTTGGATCATCTTCGATCCCTATGTGCTCGTGCTGAAACCCCAACTAGCTTAGTTGAGGGCAAATCTTTAGATGAGCATGCTTGTTATGTGCAACACCATATATCTGAAAAAGGGAAACGTTTACTGGATCAAATTCATCGTTTGCAATGCTATGCTTGGAATTTATGTGAAATATATGATGTTACTTGTTGTTCTGAAAACCCTAAGAAACACCTTCCCTACCAATGTGAGTTTATCGATAATGGAATCGTATCTTCGTATGATAATGGTGTTTATAATTACTATGATGTTCAACAAATTGAAGAATTTGTTGCTTTTAAGGGTGCTTACGAAATTGCTTCTTTGATTGAAACGTATGATGCTACTCTTTACAAATCTGAAAATTTTGCCATACTTGAATATTGATATGATAATTATGCTTCTAATTCCTATGTTGAACCATATATTGAGGACTACTCCGCTGTCCAAGAAGAGACTAATGTTTTGCAGGAGTCTATGGAAGAAGAAATTGATGAAACTGTGAGCTCATTGGATGAAAAAGATGATGAGGAGAGCGAAGAACAAAAGGAGGAAGAGCGGATTAGCTACCCGTGCCCACCTTCTAATGAGAGTAACTCTTCAACTCATACATTGTTTAATTTCCCTTCGTGCTTACCGAAGGATGATTGCTATGATGATTGTTATGATCCCGTTGATTCTCTTGAAATATCCCTTTTTGATGATGCTTGCTATGCTTGTGGCCAAGATGCCAATATGAATTATGCTTATGGAGATTAACTTGCTATAGTTCCTTATGTTAAACATGAAATTGTTGCTATTGCACCCACGCACGATAGTCCTATTATCTTTTTGAATTCTCCCAACTACACTATATCGGAGAAGTTTACCCTTATTAAGGATTATATTGATGGGTTGCCTTATACCGTTGCACATGATGATTTTGATGAATATAATATGCATGTGCTTGCTGCTCCTACTTGCAATTATTATGAGAGAGGAACTATATCTCCACCTCTCTATGTTTCCAACACGATAAAATTGCAAGAAACTGTTTATACTATGCATTGGCCTTTACTTTGTGTGCATGAATTGTTCTTTTATGACATGCCGATGCATAGGAAGAGAGTTAGACTTCGTTGTTGCATGATATATGTTGCCTTGTGATCACTACTAAATGCCAAATCATTGCTAATTAAAATTGGCTTTGATATACCTTGGGATCCGGGTGGATTCACTACTTGAGCACTATATGCCTAGCTTAATGGCTTTAAAGAAAGCGCTGCCAGGGAGACAACCCGGAAGTTTTAGAGAGTCATTTATTTCTGTTGAGTTCTTTTATATAGTTTAAAAACAAAAAAATAAAGAGGGGAACCCAAAACTTTTTCAAAAAGAAAAGCGAAAGTGAGAAAGACAAGCATTGTTGAAGTGGGAGCTAGCCTTGAACTTTGTTCATGCTCACGGAAACTTTGTGAATCTTGATTACAGAAACTTTTAAACAAAAATAATTATCCCCTTGTACAATTCCATTATATAATAAAAATAATGTGCCAAGGTTTGCCTTTAGGATGTTTACAATGCTTGTTGGTTTGTACGGTGCAGGACAGAAACTTTGGCTGTAGTGCTCGATTTTACATTTTTTACTGGAACGTCAAATAGTTCTGATTCTTTTTTCACTGTCTTTATATACAAATTGTTTATTTTTACTAATTCTGGTAGAATTTTTGGTGTACCAGAGGTATGGTGAATGTTCAGATTTTTACAGACTGTTCTGTTTTAGACAGATTCTGTTTTTGATGCATAGTTTGCTTGTTTTGATGAAACTATCAATTTATATCAGTGGATTAAGCCATGGAAAAGTTATATTACAGTAGCTAAAATGCAAAAACAAAATATGAATTGGTTTGCAACAGTACTTAGAGTAGTGATTTGCTTTATTATACTAATGGATCTTACCGAGTTTTATGTTGAAGTTTTGTGTGGATGAAGTGTTCGAGGATCGAGGAGGTCTTGATGTGAGAAGAAGGAAGAGCGGCAACAGCTCAAGCTTGGGGATACCCAAGGAACCCCAAGTAAATATTCAAGGATACTCAAGCGTCTAAGCTTGGGGATGCCCCGGAAGGCATCCCCTCTTTCTTCAACAAGTATCGGTATGTTTTCGGATTCGTTTCGTTCATGCGATATGTGCAAATCTTGGAGCGTCTTTTGCATTTAGTTTTCACTTTTCTTTTATGCACCATGCTCGTATGAGATAGTCCTTGGTTGATTTACAGAATTCTCATTGCACTTCACTTATATCTTTTGAGTATGGCCTTATAGAATGCTTCATGTGCTTCACTTATATCATTTGAAGTTTGGATTGCCTGTTTCTCTTTACATAGAAAACCGCCATTTGTAGAATGCTCTTTTGCTTCACTTATATTTGTTACAGCGTGGGCATATCTTTTGTAGAAAGAATTAAACTCTCTTGCTTCACTTATATCTATTTAGAGAGATGACAGGAACTGGTCATTCACATGGTTAGTCATAAAATCCTACATAAAACTTGTAGATCACTAAATATGATATGTTTGGTTCCTTGCAATAGTTTTGCGATATAAAGATGGTGATATTAGAGTCATGCTAGTGGGTATTTGTGGATTGTAGAAATAGTTGTGTTGAAGTTTGTGATTCCCGTAGCATGCACGTATGGTGAACTGTTATGTGATGAAGTCGGAGCATGATTTATTTATTGATTGTCTTCCTTATGAGTGGCGGTCGGGGACGAGCGATGGTCTTTTCCTACCAATCTATCCCCCTAGGAGCATGCGCGTAGTACTTTGTTTTGATAACTAATAGATTTTTGCAATAAGTATGTGAGTTCTTTATGACTAATGTTGAGTCCATGGATTATACGCACTCTCACCCTTCCACCATTGCTAGCCTCTCTAGTACCGCGCAACTTTTGCCGGTACCATAAACCCACCATATACCTTCCTCAAAACAGCCACCATACCTACCTATCATGGCATTTCCATAGCCATTCCGAGATATATTGCCATGCAACTTCCATCATCATCATATACATGACTCGAGCATTCATTATCATATTGCTTTGCATGATCGTAAGATAGCTAGCATGATATTTTCATGGCTTGTCCATTTTTTGATGTCATTGCTACGCCAGATCATTGCACATCCCGGTACACCGCCGGAGGCATTCATATAGAGTCATATCTTTGTTCTAGTATCGAGTTGTAATATTGAGTTGTAAGTAAATAAAAAGTGTGATGATCATCATTATTAGAGCATTGCCCGAGTGAGGAAAGGATGATGGAGACTATGATTCCCCCACAAGTCGGGATGAGACTCCGGACTTTAAAATAAATAAAAGAGGCCAAAGAAGCCCAAATAAAAAAAAGAGGCCAAAGAAGCCCACCAAAAAAGAGAGAAAAAATGAGAGAAAAAGAGGGAAGGGGCAATGTTACTATCCTTTTACCACACTTGTGCTTCAGAGTAGCACCATGTTCTTCATATAGAGAGTCTCTTGAGTTATCACTTTCATATACTAGTGGGAATTTTCATTATAGAACTTGGCTTGTATATTCCGATGATGGGCTTCCTCAAACGCCCGAGGTCTTCATGAGCAAGCAAGTTGGATGCACACCCACTTAGTTTTCAGTCTGAGCTTTGATACACTTATAGCTCTTAGTGGATCCATTGCATGGCAATCCCTACTCACTCACATTGATATCTATTGATGGGCATCTCCATAGCCCGTTGATACACCTAGTTGATGTGAGACTATCTTCTCCTTTTTGTCTTCTCCACAACCACCATTCTATTCCACCTATAGTGCTATGTCCATGGCTCACGCTCATGTATTGCGTGAAAGTTGAAAAGGTTTGAGAACGTCAAAAGTATGAAACAATTGCTTGGCTTGTCATCGGGGTTGTGCATGATTTGAATATTTTGTGTGGTGAAGATGGAGCATAGCCAGACTATATGATTTTGTAGGGATAACTTTCTTTGGCCATGTTATTTTGAAAAGACATGATTGCTTTATTAGTAGGCTTGAAGTATTATTGTTTTTATGTCAAATGATAGACTATTGCTTTGAATCACTCGTGTCTTAATATTCATGCCATGATTAGATACATGATCAAGATTATGCTAGGTAGCATTCCACATCAAAATTTATCTTTTTTGTCATTTACCTACTCGAGGACGAGCAGGAATTAAGCTTGGGGATGTTGATACGTCTTTGTCGTATCTATAATTTTTTATTGTTCGATGCCAATATTATACAACTTTCATATACTTTTTGGGAACTTTTTATACTATTTTTGGGACTAACATATTGATCCAGTGCCCAGTGCCAGTTCCTGTTCGTTGCATATTTTATGTTTCGTAGAAACCCCATATCAAACGGAATCCAAACGGAATAAAAACGAACGGAGAATATATTTGGAATATTTGGAGAATATGGGAGAAGAATCAACGCAAGACGATGCCCGAGGGGGGCACGAGGCAGGGGGCGCGCCCCTGACCCTCATGGGCCCCCTATAAGGCGGTTGATGCCCTTCTTCGGCCGCAAGAAAGCGAATTTTTAGAAAAAAAATCACGGCGAAGATTTTGTTGGAAATATGCCCTAGAGGCAATAATAAATGGTTATTATTATATTTCTTTGTTCATGGTAATTGTCTATTATTCATGCTATAATTGTATTGTCCGGAAATCGTGATACATGTGTGAATACATAGACCACAACCTGTCCCTAGTAAGCCTCTAGTTGACTAGCTCGTTGATCAACAGATAGTCACAGTTTCCTGACTATGGACATTGGATGTCATTGATAAAGGGATCACATCATTAGGAGAATGATGTGATGGACAAGACCCAATCCTAAGCATAGCATAAAAGATCGTGTAGTTTCGTTTGCTAGAGCTTTTCCAATGTCAAGTATCTTTTCCTTAGACCATGAGATCGTGCAACTCCCGGATACCGTAGGAGTGCTTTGGGTGTGCCAAACGTCACAACGTAACTGGGTGACTATAAAGGTGCACTACGGGTATCTCCGAAAGTGTCTGTTGGGTTGGCACGGATCGAGACTGGGATTTGTCACTCCGTATGACGGAGAGGTATCTCTGGGCCCACTCGGTAATGCATCATCATAATGAGCTCAATGTGACTAAGGCGTTAGTCACGGGATCATGCATTGCGGTACGAGTAAAGAGACTTGCCGGTAACGAGATTGAACAAGGTATTGGGATACCGACGATCGAATCTCGGGCAAGTAACATACCGATTGACAAAGGGAATTGTATACGGGATTGATTGAATCCTCGACACCGTGGTTCATCCGATGAGATCATCGTGGAACATGTGGGAGCCAACATGGGTATCCAGATCCCGCTGTTGGTTATTGACCGGAGAGGCGTCTCGGTCATGTCTGCATGTCTCCCGAACCCGTAGGGTCTACACACTTAAGGTCCGGTGACGCTAGGGTTGTAGAGATATATGTATGCGGAAACCCGAAAGTTGTTCGGAGTCCCGGATGAGATCCCGGACGTCACGAGAGGTTCCGGAATGGTCCGGAGGTGAAGAATTATATATAGGAAGTCCAGTTTCGGCCACCGGGAAAGTTTCGGGGGTTATCGGTATTGTACCGGGACCACCGGAAGGGTCCCGGGGGTCCACCGGATGGGGCCACCTGTCCCGGAGGGCCCCGTGGGCTGAAAGTGGAAGGGAACCAGCCCCTAGTGGGCTGGGGCGCCCCCCTTGGGCCTCCCCCCATGCGCCTAGGGTTGGGAACCCTAGGGGGGAGTTCCCCCTTGCCCTTGGGGGGCAAGGCACCCCTTCCCCCCCACTTGGCCGCCGCCCCCCCCCCTTGGATCTGATCTCCAGGGTCGGCGCCCCCCAGGGGGCCTATATAAAGGGGGGGAGGGAGGGCAGAACACAACAGCCTTGGGCGCCTCCCTCCTCCCCTGCAACACCTCTCTCTCTCTCGTAGAAGCTCGGCGAAGCCCTGCACGAGACCCGCTACATCCACCACCACGCCGTCGTGCTGCTGGATCTCCATCAACCTCTCCTTCCCCCTTGCTGGATCAAGAAGGAGGAGACGTCGCTGCACCGTACGTGTGTTGAACGCGGAGGTGCCGTCCGTTCGGCACTCGGTCATCGGTGATTTGGATCACGGCGAGTACGACTCCGTCATCCACGTTCATTGGAACGCTTCCGCTCGCGATCTACAAGGGTATGTAGATGCACTCCCTTCCCCTCGTTGCTAGTATACTCCATAGATGCATCTTGGTGAACGTAGGAAAATTTTAAAATTATGCTACGATTCCCAACAGTGGCATCATGAGCCAGGCCTATGCGTAGTTACTATGCACGAGTAGAACACAAAGCAGTTGTGGGCGTTGAGTTTGCCAATTCTTCTTGCCGCTACTAGTCGTTTCTTGTTTCGGCGGCATTGTAGGATGAAGCGGCCCGGACCGACCTTACACGTACGCTTACGTGAGACTGGTTCCACCGACTGACATGCACAAGTTGCATAAGGTGGCTAGCGGGTGTCTGTCTCTCCTACTTTAGTCGGAACGGATTCGATGAAAAGGGTCCTTATGAAGGGTAAATAGAAATTGGCAAATCACGTTGTGGTCATACGTAGGTAAGAAACGTTCTTGCTAGAAACCTACAAACCACGTAAAAACTTGCAACAACAATTAGAGGACGTCTAACTTGTTTTTGCAGCAAGTGCTATGTGATGTGATATGGCCAGAAGATGTGATGAATGATATATGTGATGTATGAGATTGATCATATTCTTGTAATAGGAATCACGACTTGCATGTCGATGAGTATGACAACCGGCAGGAGCCATAGGAGTTGTCTTTATTATTTTGTATGACCTGCGTGTCATTAAATAAACGCCATGTAAATTACTTTACTTTATTGCTAAACGCGTTAGCCATAGAAGTAGAAGTAATCGTTGGCGTGACGACTTCATGAAGACACAATGATGGAGATCATGATGATGGAGATCATGGTGTCATGCCGGTGACAAAGATGATCATGGTGCCCCGAAGATGGAGATCAAAGGAGCATGATGATATTGGCCATATCATGTCACTATTTGATTGCATGTGATGTTTATCATGTTTTTGCATCTTATTTGCTTAGAACGACGGTAGCAAGTAGGATGATCCCTTATAATAATTTCAAGAAAGTGTTCACCCTAACTGTGCACCGTTGCGAAGGTTCGTTGTTTCGAAGCACCACGTGATGATCGGGTGTGATAGATTCTAACGTTCGAATACAACGGGTGTTGACGAGCCTAGCATGTACAGACATGGCCTCGGAACACACGCAATACACTTAGGTTCACTTGACGAGCCTAGCATGTACAGACATGGCCTCGGAACACGGAGGACCGAAAGGTCGAGCATGAGTCGTATAGAAGATACGATCAACATGGAGATGTTCACCGATCTTGACTAGTCCGTCTCACGTGATGATCGGACACGGCCTAGTCGAATTCGGATCATGTTTCACTTAGATGACTAGAGGGATGTCTATCTGAGTGGGAGTTCATTAAATAATTTGATTATATGAACTTAATTATCATGAACTTAGTCTAAATCTTTACACTATGTATTGTAGATCAAATGGCCCACGTTGTCCTCAATTTCAACGCGTTCCTAGAGAAAACCAAGCTGAAAGATGATGGCAGCAACTATACGGACTGGGTCCGGAACCTGAGGATCATCCTCATAGCAGCCAAGAAAGATTATGTCTTAGAAGCACCGCTAGGTGAAGCACCAATCCCTGAGAACCAAGACGTTATGAACGCTTGGCAGCAGCGTGCTGATGATTACTCCCTCGTTCAGTGCGGCATGCTTTACAGCTTAGAACCGGGTCTCCAAAAGCGTTTTGAGAAACATGGAGCATATGAGATGTTCGAGGAGCTGAAACTGGTTTTTCAAGCTCATGCCCGGGTCGAGAGATATGATGTCTCCGACAAGTTCTTCAGCTGTAAAATGGAGGAGAACAGTTCTGTTAGTGAGCACATACTCAGAATGTCTGGGTTGCACAACCGCTTGTCTCAGCTGGGAGTTAATCTCCCGGATGACGCGGTCATTGACAGAATCCTCCAGTCGCTTCCACCAAGCTACAAGAGCTTTGTGATGAACTACAATATGCAGGGGATGGAAAAGACCATTCCCGAGGTATATTCAATGCTGAAATCAGCTGAGGTAGAGATCAGAAAAGAACATCAAGTGTTGATGGTGAATAAAACCACTAAGTTCAAGAAGGGCAAGGGTAAGAAGAACTTCAAGAAGGACGGCAAGGGAGTTGCCGCGCCCGGTAAGCCAGTTACCGGGAAGAAGTCAAAGAATGGACCCAAGCCCGAGACTGAGTGCTTTTATTGCAAGGGAAGTGGTCACTGGAAGCGGAACTGCCCCAAATACTTAGCGGACAAGAAGAAGGCCGGCAACACCCAAGGTATATGTGATATACTAGTAATTGATGTGTACCTTACCAGTACTCGTAGTAGCTCCTGGGTATTTGATACCGGTGCGGTTGCTCATATTTGTAACTCAAAACAGGAACTACGGAATAAACGGAGACTGGCGAAGGACGAGGTGACGATGCGCGTCGGGAATGGTTCCAAGGTCGATGTGATCGCCGTCGGCACGCTACCTCTGCATCTCCCTACGGGATTAGTTTTAAACCTCAATAATTGTTATTTAGTGCCAGCTTTGAGCATGAACATTGTATCTGGATCTCGTTTAATTCGAGATGGCTACTCATTTAAATCCGAGAATAATGGTTGTTCTATTTATTTGAGAGATATGTTTTATGGTCATGCCCCGCTGGTCAATGGTTTATTTTTGATGAATCTCGAACGTGATGTTACACATGTTCATAGTGTGAATACCAAAAGATGTAAAGTTGATGACGATAGTCCCACATACTTGTGGCACTGCCGCCTTGGTCACATTGGTGTCAAGCGCATGAAGAAGCTCCATGCAGATGGACTTTTGGAGTCTCTTGATTACGAATCATTTGACACGTGCGAACCATGCCTCATGGGTAAGATGACCAAGACTCCGTTCTCCGGAACAATGGAGCGAGCAACCAACTTATTGGAAATCATACATACCGATGTGTGCGGTCCAATGAGTGTTGAGGCTCGCGGAGGATATCGTTATGTTCTCACTCTCACTGATGATTTAAGTAGATATGGATATGTCTACCTAATGAAACACAAGTCTGAAACCTTTGAAAAGTTCAAGGAATTTCAGAGTGAAGTCGAGAATCAACGTGACAGGAAAATAAAATTCTTATGATCAGATCGTGGTGGAGAATATTTAAGTCACGAGTTTGGTGCACACTTAAGGAAATGTGGAATAGTTTCACAACTCACGCCGCCTGGAACACCTCAGAGAAATGGTGTGTCCGAACGTCGTAATCGCACTCTATTGGATATGGTGCGATCTATGATGTCTCTTACCGATTTACCGCTCTCATTTTGGGGCTATGCTTTAGAGACTGCCGCATTCACTTTAAATAGGGCACCGTCTAAATCCGTTGAGACGACACCGTATGAATTATGGTTTGGGAAGAAACCTAAGCTGTCGTTTCTAAAAGTTTGGGGATGCGATGCTTATGTCAAGAAACTTCAACCTGAAAAGCTCGAACCCAAATCGGAAAAATGCGTCTTCATAGGATACCCTAAGGAAACTATTGGGTATACCTTCTACCTCAGATCCGAAGGCAAGATCTTCGTTGCCAAGAACGGGTCCTTTCTGGAGAAGGAGTTTCTCTCGAAAGAATTGAGTGGGAGGAAAGTGGAACTTGATGAGGTGATAGTCACCCCTTCCGAACCGGAAAGTAGCGCAGCGCGGGAAAATGTTCCTGTGGTGCCTACACCGACTGGGGAGGAAGTTAATGATGATGATCATGAAGCTTCAGATCAAGTTGCTGAACTTCGTAGGTCCACAAGGACACGTTCCGCACCAGAGTGGTACGGCAACCCTGTCCTGGAAATCATGTTGTTAGACAACGGTGAACCTTCGAACTATGAAGAAGCGATGGCGGGCCCGGATTCCGACAAATGGCTAGAAGCCATGAAATCCGAGATAGAATCCATGTATGAAAACAAAGTATGGACTTTGACTGACTTGCCCGATGAGCGGCGAGCCATAGAAAACAAATGGATCTTTAAGAAGAAGACGGACGCAGATGGTAATGTGACCATCTACAAAGCTCGACTTGTCGCTAAGGGTTATCGACAAGTTCAAGGGGTTGACTACGATGAGACTTTCTCACCCGTAGCGAAGCTGAAGTCCGTCCGAATCATGTTAGCAATTGCCGCATACTATGATTATGAGATATGGCAGATGGACGTCAAAACGGCATTCCTTAATGGCTTCCTTAAGGAAGAGTTGTATATGATGCAGCCAGAAGGTTTTGTCGATCCTAAGAATGCTAACAAAGTGTGCAAGCTCCAGCGCTCAATCTATGGGCTGGTGCAAGCATCTCGGAGTTGGAACATTCGCTTTGATGAGATGATCAAAGCGTTTGGGTTTACACAGACTTATGGAGAAGCCTATGTTTACAAGAAAGTGAGTGGGAGCTCTATAGCATTTCTCATATTATATGTGGATGACATATTATTGATGGGAAATGATATAAAATTCTTGGAAAGTATAAAGGCCTATTTGAATAAGTGTTTTTCAATGAAGGACCTTGGAGAAGCTGCTTATATATTAGGCATCAAGATCTATAGAGATAGATCAAGACGCCTCATTGGTCTTTCACAGAGTACATACCTTGACAAGATATTGAAGAAGTTCAGTATGGATCAGTCCAAGAAGGGGTTCTTGCCTGTATTGCAAGGTGTGCAATTGAGCACGGCTCAATGCCCGACCACGGCAGAAGATATAGAGCAGATGAGTGTCATCCCCTATGCCTCGGCCATAGGGTCTATTATGTATGCCATGCTGTGTACCAGACCTGATATAAACCTTGCCGTAAGTTTGGTAGGAAGGTACCAAAGTAATCCCGGCAAGGAACACTGGACAGCGGTCAAGAATATCCTGAAGTACCTGAAGAGGACTAAGGATATGTTTCTCGTTTATGGAGGTGACGAAGAGCTCGTCGTAAAGGGTTACGTCGACGCTAGCTTCGACACAGATCTGGATGACTCGAAGTCACAGACCGGATACGTGTATATTTTGAATAGAGGAGCAGTAAGCTGGTGCAGTTGCAAGCAAAGCGTCGTGGCGGGATCTACATGTGAAGCGGAGTACATGGCAGCCTCAGAGGCAGCACAGGAAGCAGTCTGGATGAAGGAGTTCATTACCGACCTAGGGGTGATTCCCAATGCGTCGGGCCCAATGACTCTCTTCTGTGACAACACTGGAGCTATTGCCCTTGCGAAGGAGCCCAGGTTTCACAGGAAGACCAGGCATATCAAGCGTCGCTTCAACTCCATTCGTGAAAGTGTTCAAAATGGAGACATAGATATTTGTAAAGTACATACGGACCTGAATGTAGCAGATCCGTTGACTAAACCTCTCCCTAGGGCAAAACATGATCAACACCAGGACGCAATGGGTGTTCGATTCATCACAATGTAACTAGATTATTGACTCTAGTGCAAGTGGGAGACTGTTGGAAATATGCCCTAGAGGCAATAATAAATGGTTATTATTATATTTCTTTGTTCATGGTAATTGTCTATTATTCATGCTATAATTGTATTGTCCGGAAATCGTGATACATGTGTGAATACATAGACCACAACCTGTCCCTAGTAAGCCTCTAGTTGACTAGCTCGTTGATCAACAGATAGTCACGGTTTCCTGACTATGGACATTGGATGTCATTGATAACGGGATCACATCATTAGGAGAATGATGTGATGGACAAGACCCAATCCTAAGCATAGCATAAAAGATCGTGTAGTTTCGTTTGCTAGAGCTTTTCCAATGTCAAGTATCTTTTCCTTAGACCATGAGATCGTGCAACTCCCGGATACCGTAGGAGTGCTTTGGGTGTGCCAAACGTCACAACATAACTGGGTGACTATAAAGGTGCACTACGGGTATCTCCGAAAGTGTCTGTTGGGTTGGCACGGATCGAGACTGGGATTTGTCACTCCGTATGACGGAGAGGTATCTCTGGGCCCACTCGGTAATGCATCATCATAATGAGCTCAATGTGACTAAGGCGTTAGTCACGGGATCATGCATTGCGGTACGAGTAAAGAGACTTGCCGGTAACGAGATTGAACAAGGTATTGGGATACCGACGATCGAATCTCGGGCAAGTAACATACCGATTGACAAAGGGAATTGTATACGGGATTGATTGAATCCTCGACACCGTGGTTCATCCGATGAGATCATCGTGGAACATGTGGGAGCCAACATGGGTATCCATATCCCGCTGTTGGTTATTGACCGGAGAGGCGTCTCGGTCATGTCTGCATGTCTCCCGAACCCGAAGGGTCTACACACTTAAGGTCCGGTGACGCTAGGGTTGTAGAGATATATGTATGCGGAAACCCGAAAGTTGTTCGGGGTCCCGGATGAGATCCCGGACGTCACGAGAGGTTCCGGAATGGTCCGGAGGTGAAGAATTATATATAGGAAGTCCAGTTTCGGCCACCGGGAAAGTTTCGGGGGTTATCGGTATTGTACCGGGACCACCGGAAGGGTCCCGGGGGTCCACCGGGTGGGGCCACCTGTCCCGGAGGGCCCCGTGGGCTGAAAGTGGAAGGGAACCAGCCCCTAGTGGGCTGGGGCGCCCCCCTTGGGCCTCCCCCCATGCGCCTAGGGTTGGGAACCCTAGGGGGGAGTTCCCCCTTGCCTTGGGGGGCAAGGCACCCCTTCCCCCCCACTTGGCCGCCGCCCCCCCCCCCTTGGATCTGATCTCCAGGGCCGGCGCCCCCCCAGGGGGCCTATATAAAGGGGGGGAGGGAGGGCAGCACACAACAGCCTTGGGCGCCTCCCTCCTCCCCTGCAACACCTCTCTCTCTCTCGTAGAAGCTCGGCGAAGCCCTGCACGAGACCCGCTACATCCACCACCACGCCGTCGTGCTGCTGGATCTCCATCAACCTCTCCTTCCCCCTTGCTGGATCAAGAAGGAGGAGACGTCACTGCACCGTACGTGTGTTGAACGCGGAGGTGCCGTCCGTTCGGCACTCGGTCATCGGTGATTTGGATCACGGCGAGTACGACTCCGTCATCCACGTTCATTGGAACGCTTCCGCTCGCGATCTACAAGGGTATGTAGATGCACTCCCTTCCCCTTGTTGCTAGTATACTCCATAGATGCATCTTGGTGAACGTAGGAAAATTTTAAAATTATGCTACGATTCCCAACAGATTTCAGTCCAATCGGAGTTACGGATCGCCATATATATACGAAACAGTGAAAGGGCAGCCGAACAGAACGCAGAAACAGAGAGAGACAGAGAGACAGATCCAATCTCGGAGGGGCTCTCGCCCCTCCCATGCCATGGAGACCAAGGACCAGAGGGGAAACCCTTCTCCCATCTAGGGAGGAGGTCAAGGAAGAAGAAGAAGGAGGGGGGCTCTCTCTCCCTCGCTTCCGGTGGCACCGGAGTGCCACCGGGAAGCCATCATCATCACCGCAATTGTCACACCCTGATTTTCATGCCACAACACTGAAGTCAATAAATCATGCTAAAATGTGGTTTGACAAAAACTTTTGAGTGTTTTTGTCTTTGCTTTGATTGAATGTTTGAGTGTTGTTTGCTAGTGCTCTAAAAATCAAATAAATCCTCCAACTCTTATACTCCTTCTCCTTGCTCCAAACTCTTGAACCAATGATCATGCCATGTGTATAGGACATAAAAATATTTTCTTACAAAAATAATTTGGCCAAATAGTATTTTTCAAAAATTAGTTTTCCAAAAACCCCTGAATTGAGATTTGCACTGCAAGTACTTAATTAAAGGCAGTAAAAATCTTTCCAAAACTATATTTGACTCCGATTAGATATAGTACGCCAATAAACCACAAAAATATAAATTTAAAAGTTATTTTCCTATTTTATTTAAAGGCTTTTTATTAAGTCCAGAAATGGTCTTTAATAGGTTAAAATTATTTTAAAGCTTCAAAAATATTTGAGAAAAATCAGGGAAACTCAGTGGACATATATTTTCCATATATAAGAGTTTCAGAACATGGTCATGTTCAAAATATTGGATAAACCTCCCAAAACCATTTCTGACCATTTCAAGGATTTGAAATATTTCTACAGGAAATATTTTCATAAAAATCCAAGAAAATTCCATCATGTCACAAATGCTCTATTTGGTGATCTTGCCATGTCTCATGTCATGGAGAACAGTATAACCCCCTGAAACCCTCTCAAAACCATTTCTGTGCTTTTTCAAGTTTGAACAACTTTACATTATCAAACTTGTCCAAATCCTCCCATACTTGGTCCACATGCTAAAACGGTATAATTATTCATCTATTCCAGGTGGCACAAGTTGGAGAACAAGTTAACTTGATCAAAGTGCCCCAAAACCCTTCCTGTCCAGAACCAAATTCGAACAACTCTACATTGGCAACTTTCTCCTTTTGATCTCAACTTTTGTGGAAATGTTAGGAACCTCAAATGATGACACTACACCAAGTGGTGCATCAAGGATAATAGAGTTTCATGACTAAATCTTGAAAAGTCCATTTCTGCTAATTTCTAGGGTTTACAAAAGTTGCATTGGAAACTTTGCCCAAATGAGCTCAAAATTGGTTGAAGGAACTAATTATATGTTCCATTTCACCCTGTTGAGTCTCATGCCAAATGTAGATCATTTGCTTAACCAATCAAGCATCAAACACCTTCTGCCACTTTACCAAAATTCCATTTTTGACCTCTTCCACTAATCTCCATGAGCTGAACTTTATCCCACGGCCTCACCTGCTCCTCCTCTACCTCATGCATCTTTCCCTGCCAGAGGAGCCATGATTAAGGGGGGTAGAACCCCATTTTTCTTCTCTGGGCAGCAGCATTCTCCCTCTCTCTCAGCCTCTCTCTCCCTCCTTGACATTCCAGAGCATCCAAATCTCTCCTCAGCTTTTGCCCATACCCCCTGCAGACGCCAGACACAAGTGGGCGCGCGGGTGCGCGCAAAAAGCCGCGTATGCCGGCCATTTGCATGCTCTGGAGCGCGTGGCAGAGCACCCAAGCGTTGACACCGCGTCCCCCCACCACCTCGAGCCTCACCCTTGCGCCAGTCCAGGTGCCTCGACGTCCGCAACACGCCACCATGCTGGCCCCCTCCTTCCCCTCTCTCTCCTGCCCATGCCGCGCGTGCCCAGAGCCGCCCGAGCCCGCCAATGCGCGTGCGAGCTCATGGCTCCACCCGGAGCTCTCCCAGCTCCTTCTCTCCCTTCCCCTGGCCGTAGACCATCTCTACAAATGCCCCGGACACGCACACGCGAGCCCCCGTGACCCCTAGCAACGGCAACGACCTCGCCGGCGCACCCGTCCACGGTGCACCTCGCCCCCTTCTATTTAAAGCCACCCCCGAGCCCCCTCTCTACTCCTTTGGCTTTCTCTCCCTCCCGTTCACCCCCTGGACCAACCCACTTCCCTCCTCGTGCCCTCCAACCACCTCCATGGCCGGAGCCTTGCCCTCGGCCTCCGCCAAAATTCGGATTCACCACTCCTCCTCCTCCCCTCTGGACTGCACCAGAGCATCTCCACCATCACCGCAAGCCATCCCGCTCTTCTCCCTCTCCTCCCCGTGGTCTTGCCGTCAAGTTCCATCGTCACCGTCAGCCTCGTCCGCCGCGGCCGACGCCCTGCTCAACCCGGTGCCCCTGGGCGACCGAGCCACCCACGGTTGGACGCGGCCGGGTACCCTGAGCACGCCGGTGGTCAGCTCACCGGAAACGGTGGCCTGTGGCACCGGCAAGCCGCCGTCGACACCGCCCCTGCCCCTACTGTGTTCGAGCGGGAGGTTGGGGATGAACCCGACAGATGGGTCCCGCGTGTCGGCGACCCTGAGGGCCGGGCCCGCAGGTTAAGTGGACACGGTTTCTTCGGGAGCCGTCTGCCCGAGGCCAAGGCATATTCTAGGCGGGCGCCTTCGACGTCATCGCTGTCGCCCCGTGCGGTCGTGCGGCTGGGCCAGGCCCAGTGCGTTGCCCCGCTATGTCTCGCTCAGTGCACGCGGTCGCCGCTCAGATCCAGCCCGTTTGGGTAAAATCCTTTTTCCTTTTTCTTTTCTGTACAACTTGTAAAATCCATAGAATATTCAAATCAAATCCAAATTTGATGATTCAAATTTTTATTAGTTTATAAATTCATTATCTATCACATGGTGCTGTTTGCACATTTTTCCAGGAACATTTCCTTCACAAATGTTTATGAAATCCTACTTTTCCATTTATGTCATAAACTTTAGAAAATCACAAAGGGCTCAGATTTGATCAAATAAAGTGATTCAAATTTCTAGATGCATCTAAGTTCGTACTTGGTTTACGAACATTTTTCTTAATACTTTCTGTGCCACACCAAATGCTGAGCCATTTCTTCATATTTGTCAACTTTGCAAACCCATAGGATATTCATTTGAACTCCAAATCCAGTGAAACCAACTCCTAAATGCTTCTAAAATCATGTTTTGTTAAATGGGTGCCTTTGCTCATTTTTCAAAAATATATTTCTGTACACTTCTTGCAAATCCATAAACCCCTTGATTCCACCATATTGAAATGTTCAGAAATACTCATTGATCCAATCCCAATGAAACCACTCTGGTTATTTTTCATATAACTAGAGATATCCTAGAAAAGTCAAATTAATATTTTTAGAGCACTTTTATTTTCTACCTTGTTGTGTTGCTTATTATGGTTGCTTTCGACGATAGTTGACGAAGTAGACGCAATGCTTGGAGTTGGACCAGAGATATTTGAAGACTTGAAGACTCTGATGAACCAGGCAAGCAGCCCTTTGACCATGTCTATGAAACCCTTTTTATGCATGTCATATAGCACCATATTGTTGTTGCAACGGAATCATGATGAGGTGGTAACCACCTTGATGGGTTGCCTCCGTTACTTTCTCGTTGATACTTGCATTATGCATGACCCTACCTCCTTATGAGGGTTATGCCGGTGGGAGTAGATAGGATGCTAAAGTAGACGCTACGCAAGTGGGTCAGGGATATGCATGGAAAGAAACAAGTGTGGTTTGACATACTTGCAAACAGCCCCAGTGGGTGCCACTGATGCCCCTGGGAGATGATGATGAACTAGGTCACTACTTGGTGGAGAAGTATTGTACCGAGGCTTGATAAAAGTGTTGTTTACCGAGACGGATTAGATTTAAGATTTGTCGACTGTCCCAACCTTACATGCGCAACCACTCTACCCTTATATGGGAAAGGGCATTATTGATTACCTAGGCCGATACTAGCTTGGAGCCCGCATTACTAGTGACGGGGGAGAGTTTGTGCTCTCTCTCGGGATGGGGTCGTGCCAGGTAGGGCGGCCATGACTGTCTTCACATGGCACCGGACACACCGTTGGTACCCCGTGGTTGTGGTATGTGATGAATATGGGAGGGAGGCTCCACAATTTTAAGATGTGAAATGTTGGGCACGGGGGTTACTACCAATCGAGTGGACTCTATGTTAGTGTCGTCTAGGGAAAGATAGTGATCGGGTGCTTACCCCGGGTACTTGAGGTACCGCGGGTCATGGATGACACGGAAGTTTCCCGGATCTTGTGGGTAAAGTGTGCAACCTCTGCAGAGTGTAAAACTATTCGAATAGCCGTGTCCACGGTCAAGGACAGTTGGGTGGTGCTGCTTAGACTACGTCCATATGCTTCTAGAAAACAACACGGTTTCGTAAATCTGTTGACGTGATTCGTGAGGAAGTCACGATGAGCTTGAGCATGAGTTGTTCACAACTCTCTCTCGATGTTGATGTCTGTAACCTCCTGGTACTTGTTGCAGATGCATTCATATCCTTGATAAATGTTGATCATACTTGCATGAGAAAAACTAGCGTTCCGCAAAAATGCCAATTTAGCAGTAGTGCCTTGCATAATTATTCTGTTATCACCCTTGGGTTGCTTGCGAGTACATTCAAAGTACTCATTGGCTTGCCACTGGTTATTTTATTGGCCAGGCATGAAAGAACAGGATATGATGAAGAATACTTCGGTGACGAACATGCGAGCTAGGACGCCTCCCAGTCAGAATGCCTGTAGGGTTAAGGCAGATGGCATGGGTCCAAGTTATCGATGAAGATTTCCGCTGCGAAGTTATACTCAAGACTTGACCATAATGGTCCTACTTGTGTAATACGGTATGTATGGATGTAAGACCCTTGTTATTCAGCTTCTATGTGTTCAGTGAGCATTGATCTCTGGGATCACTGTACACATGCATTCGGTGATCACGACTTATGAGTCAGGGTCCCCACAGCAATCTTCACCAACAACTTCACCGCCATCATCACCAACTCTTCCCCCTCCATGCAGCGGTGTAACCCCTCTTTTACCCGCTATACTCTCAGCTTAAACATGGTGCTCAACGCTATATATTATTTCCCAATGATGTATGGCTATCCTATGATGTTTGAGTAGATCTGTTTTGTCCTATGGGTTATTTGATGATCGTGATTGGTCTGAGTTGCATGTTTTATTATTGGTGCTGTCCTATGGTGCTCTCGTGTCGCGCAAGCGTGAGGGATCCCCGCTGTAGGGTGTTGCAATACGTTCATGATTCGCTTATAGTGGGTTGCGTGAGTGACTGAAACACAAATCCGAGTAAGGGGGTTGTTGCGTATGGGATAAAGAGGACTTGATGCTTTAATGCTATGGTTGGGTTTATCTTAATGATCTTTAGTAGTTGCGGATGCTTGCTAGAGTTCCAATCATAAGTGCATATGATCCATGTAGAGAAAGTATGTTAGCTTATGCCTCTCCCTCAAATAAAATTGCAATAATGATTACCGGTCTAGTTATCGATTGCCTAGGGACAAATAACTTTCTCGTGACAAAAAGCTCTCTACTAAAACTAACTTAGTTGTGTCTTCATCTAAACATCCCCTACTTTTTATTTACGTGCTCTTTATATTCTTGCAAACCTATCCAAAACACCTACAAAGTACTTCTAGTTTCATACTTGTTTTAGGTAAAGCGAACGTTAAGCGTGCGTAGAGTTGTATCGGTGGTCGATAGAACTTGAGGGAATATTTGTTCTACCTTTAGCTCCTCGTTGGGTTCGACACTCTTACTTATCGAAAGAGGCTACAATTGATCCCCTATAATTGTGGGTTATCACATCTACATGCTTTGCATATGATTGCTATTGCTTCGTGTCATATGTCTCCATATGTTGCATCTCTCATGCTAGATTATTTGCCATGCATTGAGTGCAACAATGCTTTTAGTCTTGCTTATGAGATCGGCCCCATAGCATTCTCGCATATATTTGGAGATTTTGACATATTTCTTGTGAAGCATGCTTGTCTTCCTTCTTTGCACCATACACCTAGTGCTATGAATATCGCCATTGTTGCATCATATTATTCGTGCACTTGTGCTTCTAATGGTTATGTGCAAAAGAAGAGAACCATCATGATGGATGATGTCTTTATCTACCATGCATATATGTTGTTTGCTTTCTTTTGTGCATGTGTAGGATACCTCGACTTGGTGTCAACTTTCACTTCCCGTGAGTTGATCATTCAAGCTCTTGGGAGCGAACCACCTTCTCTCATGACGCTTCTACATCGTACTTGCTTGTGCTTCGACATTGTGAAGGACACACAAGGACATGCTTTCAAGGTGATATCCTTCTCTTTTGAGAACCTCCAAACCATGAGCATGGATACTATGGATCATACTACTTGTGTTGCTTGCACAATGACACTTATTGTTCACCTTGGATCACTTGATTGCGCACATGTTAGAGATCTTGCTTCGACTTGTCATTTTCGCCTTTCCATGCCTCATGACATATATACCTTGTGTGTTGCATCCAATTCTTGGATTACTTGCTCCTATCATATGTTTGGTTGCAACAATTTCATTTATTCACATATGCCATGTCCCATTGATTGTTACATGCTTGCCTTGATTGCCTCACACATGTTGAACAATTTCTCTTTCTGTTGTGTTGAGTGCCACTCGATTTTCACTACACCCTATGCATATTATACTTGGCCTGTCTTGCCACATGTGTTTAGACTTTCGACACTTCTTTTTCTTTGGCATTGTGAATGGTTCATATGCATACCATTGACCATATGTTGAGGGCTTTATGCATGCTTGCTATGAACTTGAGGTAGATGCTTATTCTCTTGTCACACATATTTGCATCACTACCTCACATTTACATGCTTGTTTCCATGATGACCTTGATTGTGCTCAATTCATATGCTTGCATGCCATGCCACAATCCTTTGTCACACCTTATGCTATGCATGATGACGATACTTGTTCGGTGAATCACCACTTGAATACTTGTTTTTTCACTAATGCTAACCACATTTGTTTTTCCAAGTGTTTGTTGTCCTTACTCCTTTTCAAGGAACCACATGATGGTGCGACATTGGAGAGTGACCACTATGAGCTTCAAGATGATGACTACTTGGTGAATGTCCACTTCTACACGACGACGCCATCTCTTTCCCGTGGTGATTTGGTTTTTGATCCAAGGTCGGATCTTTCCGAAGGGGGAGGGGATGATGCAGAGCATCCTACAGACATCACCATGTCAAGAGTCCGTTTGGCGAGTGACACGCGCGACATCTACTTCACATACACAAAAGTGAATCATCTCCTTTACACGTGTTCACTTGACCCCATCGAGGATGGTATACTACTTGACACTCCTCTCATGTGCATGCATAGGTATCATCGGAGCACCACGGATGACGAGGAGGAGTGCAAGCGCAAGTGTATGCCTACACCATCCGTGAGGGAAGCTTGGAAGCAACGACGAAAGAAGACGGTGCAAAATTTGCACTACCGGACTGTCCGGTCCATCCAGAGAGCAGTTTTCGTCTGTGCAGAAATTGCACTACCGGACAGTCTGGTCCCCCAAGCGGACTGTCCGGTAGTACAATTTCTGGATGCCCAAAAGTTTCTATTTCTATCGGACTGTGCGGTCCACCATGGAAAGTCTGCTGAAAACAGCATCAGTCCGGGTTAGTTCCATTCAAATCATGCAAGTTAGAGTCCAAAACAAGGGCAAAAGTGTTTGGACAAGTAGATGCGACGGAGACGTATCAACTCCCCCAAGCTTAAACCTTTGCTTGTCCTCAAGCAATTCAGTTGACAAACTGAAAGTGATAAAGAAAAACTTTTACAAACTCTGTTTGCTCTTGTTGTTGCAAATATGTAAAGCCAGCATTCAAGTTTTCAGCAAAGATTATGACTAACCACATTCACAATAACTCTTAGGTCTCATGTTTACTCATATCAATAGCATAATCAACTAGCGAGCCATAATAATAAATCTCGGATGACAACACTTTCTCAAAACAATCATAATATGATATAACAAGATGGTATCTCGCTAGCCCTTTCTGAGACCGCAAAACATAAATGCAGAACACCTTTAAAGATAAAGGACTGACTAGACATTGTAATTCATGGTAAAAGAGATCCAATCATAGTCATACCCAATATAAATTAATAGTAGTGAATGCAAATGACAGTTGCGCTCTCCAGCTAGTGCTTTTTAATAAGAGGGTGATGACTCAACATAAAAGTAAATAGATAGGCCCTTCGCAGAGGGAAGCAGGGATTTGTAGAGGTGCCAGAGCTCGGTTTTGAAATGGAGATAAATAATATTTTGAGCGGCATACTTTCATTGTCAACATAACAACCAAGAGATGGCGATATCTTCCATGCTACACACATTATAGGCGGTTCCCAAACAGAATGGTAAAGTTTATACTCCCCCTCCACCAACAAGCATCAATCCATGGCTTGCTCGAAACAACGAGTGCCTCCAACAAGCAACAGTCCCAGGAGGAGTTTTGTTTGCAATTATTTTGATTTAGTTTACATAAAGCATGGGACTGGGCATCCCGGTGACCAGCCATTTTCTCGTGAATGAGGAGCGGAGTCCACTCCTCTTGAGAATAACCCGCATAGCATGGAAGATACGGACAGCCCTAGTTGATACATGAGCTATTCGAGCATACAAAATAGAATTTCATTTGAAGGTTTAGAGTTTGGCACATACAAATTTACTTGGAATAGCAGGTAGATACCGCATAAAGGAAGGTATAGTGGACTCATATGGAATAACTTTGGGGTTTAAGAGATTGGATGCACAAGCAGTATTCCCGCTTAGTACAAGTGAAGGCTAGCAAAAGACTGGGAAGCGACCAACTAGAGAGCGACAACAGTCATGAACATGCATTAAAATTAATAAACATTGAGTACAAGCATGAGTAGGATATAATCCACCATGAACATATATAAATATCGTGAAGGCTATGTTGATTTGTTTCAACTACATGCGTGAACATGTGCCAAGTCGAGTCACTTAAATCATTCAAAGGAGGATACCACCCCACTATACCACATCACAACCATTTTAATAGCATGTTGACACGCAAGGTAAACCATTATAACTCATAGCTAATCAAGCATGGCACAAGCAACTATGATCTCTAATTGTCATTGCAAACATGTTTATTCATAATAGGCTGAATCAGGAATGATGAACTAATCATATTTACAAAAACAAGAGAGGTCGAGTTCATACCAGCTTTTCTCATCTCAGTCAGTCCATCATATATCGTCATAATTGCCTTTCACTTGCACGACCGAACGATGTGAATAATAATAAGAGCGCACGTGCATTGGACTAAGCTGGAATCTGCGAGCATTCAATAAACAGGAGAAGACAAGGCAATATGGGCTCTTGGTTAAATCAACAATAATGCATATAAGAGCCACTTCAACAATTTAATCATGGTATTCTCCTATCGACCCCCAAAGAAAAGAAAAGAAATAAAATTATTTACACGGGAAAGCTCCCAACAAGCAAAAGAAGAACGGGAAATCTTTTTGGGTTTTTCTTTTTTAATTATTACTACTACAACAAGAAAGGTAAACTAGCTAAAAGCTACAACTAATTTTTTTTGTTTTTCTTAAGGTTTATTAAACACACAAGAAGAAAGCACGAAAAAGAAAATAAACTAGCATGGATATTATAGTAAAAAAGTATGAGCACCGACATCTAACAATGAGTGTGTGTGAACATAAATGTAATGTCGGTGGGAAATACGTACTCCCCCAAGCTTAGGCTTTTAGCCTAAGTTGGTTCATTGCCAAGGATGGCCTGGCGGATATCCGTAGTTGTAGCCGGGGTCGTACTAAGATGAAGAGGACTCTGACTGCCACTGGCTGGCAGTCATCTCCGGATCCCAAAAGTAATCAGACTGTCGTGGAGGCTCAAATTGTGGTTCCGGCTCCGGGGCTGGTGTAGGGTTCCGGTAAGCGTAAATGGCCACCCACGGAACGAGATACGGACCTTCAGATAAATTAAACAAGGAAGGAGCAGGCAAGGTAACAGTCTCAGGGTGATGTTTATCAAAGAACAATTTGTATTTAAGCTCCCCTTCCTTATTCTTAACAATAAAGTCATGCGCTAACATACTCTTATAATCTAAATAAGCATTGGGCAACAATTTTTCTTCTTTCTCATAGAGCCTAATAGGTATTTTATAATGTGCAACATGGCGTGAAGCATAAATACGTCCAAAGATGGGGCCCTTTGTACGGTTCAGACTTAACCATTTAGCAATAATACCGCCCATACTAACAGTGTTATCAGAAAATAAACCATGGAACAAAATGATAATATCAGGAACACTAAGGTTTCCACAGTTTCCACAACCAATCAAGCAACGACTAGCAAATATGTCAAAGTAGCGTAAAACAGGAAAATGTATGCTAGTGATTCTTGCATCGGAAACCTTCCTGGTTTCCCCCACAGTAATGGTGTCAATAAACCCGTCCACATATTTACGATGTGGTTCATCTAAGGTACCCTCGAAGGGTATTTTGCAAACCTTGCAAAATTCATCTAGTGGCATCTTCTTAACAACATCATATAAATGAAACTCTACTGAAGGAGGTGATTCCTTAGGAAAATAGTAGAAGTTTTGCACAAAAGTATTAGTGAGTAAGAGATACTGATGACGTTGGTCGCGGAGGAAGTCGGTGAGGCCAGCATTCTCAGCCAATGAATAGAAATCATCATAAATCCCGGCTTCTCTCAAGAAATTATCGGAAGGCCATTCACACGGCCGGACCTCCGCGGTGCGAGGCAAATTATATTTGGGCCTCTGTGCTTCTTCATTTTGCTTTTCCTTCGAGCTTCAGCTCGATGAGCCCCTCAAAAATCTCTTCATTATTTTCTAAAAAATGCTGAAATTTTTAGTAACTTCAAACAAAAGTAAACCAAATTCAACAAAATTGATAGCAACTACTCCTACAAGTGCCTAGAGCCTATATCATGCATTAGAAATACTTGGAAGCATATAAATTTGGCATGCAAGCTCAAGAACATGGTCACCTAGGCAGCACAAATTTGCAATGAATAAAGCACTAGAACAAAAACTAATTGGACCAATGGAGGAGTCACATACCAAGGAACAATCCCCCCAAGCAGTTTTATGAGAGGTGCTTTGAGCAAGGAGATCGAAAATCGCAGCAAAATGAGCTAGAACTCGTGCTTGAGCTGGATATTGGTGTTTGTGGGAGGAAGAAGGAGTGTGTGGGTGCAGGAATAAGTGAAGGAGGGCCACCGTGGGCCCACGAGGCAGGGGGGCTCGCCCAGGGGGTAGGGCGCGCCCTCCACCCTCGTGGCCAGGTGCTTGCCCCTCCTGCTGTGTTCTCAGTGCCACATATTCTCAAATATTCCAGAAAAAATCATATCCCATTTTCAGGGCATTTGGAGAACTTTTATTTTTGGGGTATTTTTATATTGCACGGATAAATCAAAAAACAGACAGAAAAATACTATTTTTACTTTATTTCAACTAAATAACAGAAAGTGGAAAGAGGGTACAGAAGGTTGTGCCTTCTAGTTTCATCCATCTCATGCTCATCAAAAGGAATCCACTAACAAGGTTGATCAAGTCTTGTTAACAAACTCATTCCGAATAACATGGAACCGGAGAAATTTCGAATAACACTATGTTACCTCAACGGGGATATGCACATCCCCAATAATAAGAATATCATATTTCTTCTTCACAGTAGGAAGAGGAAATTCAAAACCTCCAAAAATAATCGATGGAATTTTTCCAATAGAGTTGATACTGTGAACTTGAGGTTGTTTCCTCAGAAAGTGTACCGTATGCTCATTACCATTAACATGAAAAGTGACATTGCCTTTGTTGCAATCAATAACAGCCCCTGCAGTATTCAAAAAAGGTCTTCCAAGAATAATAGACATACTATCGTCCTCGGGAATATCAAGAATAACAAAGTCCGTTAAAATAGTAACGTTTGCAACCACAACAGGCACATCCTCACAAATACCGACAGGTATAGCAGTTGATTTATCAGCCATTTGCAAAGATATTTCAGTAGGTGTCAACTTATTCAAATCAAGTCTACGATATAAAGAGAGAGGCATAACACTAACACCGGCTCCAAGATCACATAAAGCAGTTTTAACATAATTTCTTTTAATGGAGCATGGTATAGTAGGTACTCCTGGATCTCCGAGTTTCTTTGGTATTCCACCCTTAAAAGTATAATTAGCAAGCATGGTGGAAATCTCAGCTTCTGGTATCTTTCTTTTATTAGTAACAATATCTTTCATATACTTAGCATAAGGATTCATTTTGAGCATATCAGTTAATCGCATACGCAAAAAAAATAGGTCTAATCATTTCAGCAAAGCGCTCAAAATCCTCATCATCCTTTTTCTTGGATGGTTTGGGAGGAAAAGGCATGGGTTTCTGAACCCATGGTTCTCTTTCTTTACCGTGGTTCCTAGCAACAAAGTCTCTCTTATCATAACGTTGATTCTTTGATTGTGGGTTATCAAGATCAACAACAGGTTCAATTTCTACATCATTGTCATTACTAGGTTGAACATCATCATTAACATTTTCATTGGGTTCATGTTCATTACCAAATTGTGTTTCAGCATCAGAAATAGAAATATCATTTGGATTCTCAGGTGGTTCAGCAATAGGTTCACTAGAAGCACGCAAAGTCCTATCATTTTTCTTTTTCTTTTTTTAGAAGGACTAGGTGCATCAATATTATTTCTCTGAGAATCTTGTTCAATTCTCTTAGGGTGGCCTTCAGGATACAAAGGTTCCTGAGTCATTCTACCAGTTCTAGTAGCCACTCTAACAACATAATCATTTTTCTTACTATTCATTTCATTGAGCAAATCATTTTGAGCTTTAAGTACTTGTTCTACTTGAGTGGTAACCATAGAAGCATGTTTAGTAATGAGTTTAAGTTCACCCTTAACATTAGACATATAATCACCCAAGTGTTCAATCATATAAGCATTTTGTTTTAATTGTCTACCAAAATAAGCATTGAAATCTTCTTGCTTAACCATAAAGTTATCAAACTCATCCAAGCATTGGCTAGCAATTTTAGTAGGAGGGATTTCAGCTTTATCATATCTATAGAGAGAATTTACCTTTACTACCTGTGTCGGGTTATCAAGACCATGAGTTTCTTCAACAGGTGGTAGATTAAGACCATGTATTTCTTCAATAGGAGGTAAATTCTTAACATCTTCAGCTTTAATACCTTTTTCTTTCATAGATTTCTTCGCCTCTTGCATATCTTCAGGACTGAGAAATAGAACACCTCTCTTCTTCGGAGTTGGTTTAGGAATAGGCTCAGGAGTCGGCTCAGGAGCTGGCTCAGGAAGTGTCCAATTATTTTCATTTGTCAACATATTATTCAATAGAATTTCAGCTTCATCCGGTGTTCTTTCCCTGAAAACAGAACCAGCACAACTATCCAGGTAATCTCTGGAAGCATCGGTTAGTCCATTATAAAAGATATCAAGTATTTCATTTTTCTTGAGAGGATGATCAGGCAAAGCATTAAGTAACTTGAGAAGCCTCCCCCAAGCTTGTGGGAGACTCTCTTCTTCAATTTGCACAAAGTTGTATATTTCCCTCAAAGCAGCTTGTTTCTTATGAGCAGGGAAATATTTAGCAGAGAAGTAATAAATCATATCCTGGGGACTACGCACACAACCAGGATCAAGAGAATTAAAACCATATCTTAGCATCACCCTTTAATGAGAACAGAAATATTTTAAGGATATAAAGATAACGAGATCTCTCATCATTAGTGAACAGGGTGGCTCTATCATTTAATTTAGTAAGATGTGCCACAACAGTTTTAGATTCATAGCCATGAAAAGGATCAGATTCAACCAAAGTAATTATATCAAGATCAACAGAGAATTCATAATCCTTATTAGTAACACAGATAGGTGAAGTAGCAAAAGCAGGGTCAGGTTTCATTCTATCATTAAGAGATTGCTGCTTCCATTTAGCTAATAACCTCTTGAGCTCATATCTATCTTTGCAAGCTAAAATAGCTAGAGAAGCTTCTTTATCAAAAACATAACCCTCAGGAATAACAGGCAAATCTTCATCATCACTTTCATCAATATAATCAGTTTCAATAATTTCTTTCTCTCTAGCCCTAGCAATTTGTTCATCAAGAAATTCACCAAGTGGCACAGTAGTATCAAGCATAGAAGTAGTTTCATCATAAGTATCATGCATAGCAGAAGTGGCATCATCAATAACATGCGACATATCAGAACGAATAGCAGAAGCAGGTTTAGGTGTCGCAAGCTTACTCAAAACAGAAGGTGAATCAAGTGCAGAGCTAGATGGCAGTTCCTTACCTCCCCTCGTAGTTGAGGGATAAATTGTTGTCTTAGCGTCTTTCAAGTTCTTCATAGTGACCAGCAGATATAAATCCCAAGTGACTCAAAGAATAGAGCTATGCTCCCCGGCAACGGCGCCAGAAAATAGTCTTGATAACCCACAAGTATAGGGGATCGCAACAGTTTTCGAGGGTAGAGTATTCAACCCAAATTTATTGATTCGACACAAGGGGAGCCAAAGAATATTCTCAAGTATTAGCAGTTGAGTTGTCAATTCAACCACACCTAGATAACTTAATATCTGCAGCAAAGTATTTAGTAGCAAAGTAATATGATAGTAGTGGTAACGGTAACAAAAGTAATATTTTTGGTGTTTTGTAGTGATTGTAACAGTAGCAATGGAAAAGTATATAAGCAAAGAACAATATGTGAAAAGCTCGTAGGCATTGGATCGGTGATGGAGAATTATGCCGGATGCGGTTCATCATGTAACAATCATAACATAGGGTGACACAGAACTAGCTCCAATTCATCAATGTAATGTAGGCATGTATTCCGAATATAGTCATACGTGCTTATGGAAAAGAACTTGCATGACATCTTTTGTCCTACCCTCCCGTGGCAGCGGGCCTAGCAGAAACTAAGGGATATTAAGGCCTCCTTTTAATAGAGTACCGGACCAAAGCATTAACACATAGTGAATACATGAACTCCTTAAACTATGGTCATCACCGGGAGTGGTCCCGATTATTGTCACTTCAGGGTTGCCGGATCATAACACATGGTAGGTGACTATAGACTTGCAAGATAGGATCAAGAACTCACATATATTCATGAAAACATAATAGGTTCAGATCTGAAATCATGGCACTCGGGCCCTAGTGACAAGCATTAAGCATAGCAAAGTCATAGCAACATCAACCTCAGAACATAGTGGATACTAGGGATCAAACCCTAACAAAACTAACTCGATTACATGATGAATCTCATCCAACCCATCACCGTCCAGCAAGCCTACGATGGAATTACTCACGCACGGCGGTGAGCATCATGAAATTGGTGATGGTTGATGATGACGACGGCGACGAATCCCCCTCTCAGGAGCCCCGAACGGACTCCAGATCAGCCCTCCCGAGAGGTTTTAGGGCTTGGCGGCGGCTCCGTATCGTAAAACGCGATGAATCCTTCTCTCTGATTTTTCTCTCCCCGAAAGCAAATATATAGAGTTGGAGTTGAGGTTAGAGGAGCTCCAGGGGGCCCACGACGTAGGGGGCGCGCCCTGGGGGGGGGCGTCCCCCACCCTCGTGGCTAGGGTGTGGGCCCCCTGGTCTTCATCTTTTGCAAGGATTTTTTATTATTTCCAAATAGACGTTCCGTGAAGTTTCAGGTCATTCCGAGAACTTTTGTTTCTGCACATAAATAACACCATGGAAAGTCTGCTGAAAACAGCGTCAGTCCGGGTTAGTTCCATTCAAATCATGCAAGTTAGAGTCCAAAACAACGGCAAAAGTGTTTGGAAAAGTAGATACGACGGAGACGTATCAATGACCTCTCCAAATCCACTTTCATCATTATAATCATCATAATAAGAGGCATGCAATCATTATAATAATTTTTCTCATCAAAACATGGGGGAGTAAAAATATCATCTTCATCAAACATAGCATCCCCAAGCTTATGGCTTTGCATATCACTAGCATCATGGATATTCAAAGAATTCATACTAGCAACATTGCAATCATGCTCATCATTCAAATATTTTGTGCCAAACATTTTATTTACTTCTTCTTCTAACTATTGAGCATAATTTTTCGATCCATCATTTCCAAGAAAGATGTTATAAAGATGATCAATAACATGATGCAACCTCAATTCCATTTTTTATGTAGTCTTCCTTTATAAACCAAACTTAGTGATAAAACAAGAAAATAAAAGATTCAATTGCAAGATCTAAAGATATACCTTCATGCACTCACCTCCCCGGCAACGGCGCCAGAAAAGAGCTTGATGTCTACTACGCAACTTTATTCTTGTAGACTCGTGTTGGGCCTCCAAGCGCAGAGTTTTGTAGGACAGTAGAAATTTTCCCTCAAGTGGATGACCTAAGGTTTATCAATCCGTGGGAGGTGTAGGATGAAGATGGTCTCTCTCAAGCAACCCTGCAACCAAGCTTGGTTGGTGTCTTGTATTATTGCAGTATAAAGTCTGTAGTATATCTGAGCTTGTCGTTTGGGTTGCTGTAGAATTAATGTGATATTGTGGCGAGTGCTAGTGGTCTCGGTCTTATGTTGTTTTTGTATCCACACAAGTGCTGGCACGCAGCATAGGAGAGGTGCATTTTGGAATTCAGGAAAAAACATGCTTGTTGCAGCTGTGTTTCAAAACAGGATAATGTAAATTTGGAAGTTTATTATCTGCACTTGACTTGTCGAAATTGTAAAATCAACCAGTCTGTTTGTTTGTTTACAAAGGCAAAGAGATAGAGAGAAGCTACTCTCGGACGAATTTTCAACGTTCTTGGGGAGCCTGTTGACAATTTGGGTGCTGCGAAATGATACTTGTGATTGATCGAGATGCTGAGAAATTCTTGGCTTAAATATGCATGGAGAGCATTGTTCTCCTAGTGATTCCTTTGCAGAGGAATTCAGTTGTGAAAAATGATGACTGTGTGTTTGTGGAATTCTTCCACTTGATTGTCTTGGGCTAAATCTTGCTAATCATTTGGGTAAAATCGTTTAGAAGAAGAATTTGGATATCTTTGCAATCGGGCGGGAATAATGTGGAAGTAAAATCAAGAGCACCATAAGACTTACACGTGCACGCTATCGTGATGGCAAGCTTCCTTCCAATGTAGGAGCAAGCAATCAAGCTAGCTATTAAAACATTATGTATGATTGCTCGATCGGTTCCCAACAGCAAACAAACATTATGTAAGATAAGCAAGCTAATAGGTAGAGACTATCTAGTCTCATTTTCTTTTCTTTATTCTTTAGTTCATGTTTTAAATATTTGACACTATTTAAAAATCAAAACTGATTCAAGCTAGTTTCAAATTGCTTTGAATAATTTTATATGACTTTACTGGACCCTTCCAACGCTGCATAATATATTTCAGGGATTTTAATTTTATATTCTATTATATTATTATGAATATAAACATAATTCAAATACAATATTTATTTAAATTTAATACCCTTTTAAATGTTCAAAAATCTTGGTTTGACTAATAACCCTTGAAACAATTCTCAAATAGTAATGAAGGGCAATTTGGGTTCATTGAGTACATTTTTTTAGAGTTTTAGCCCTTTATTTATATTTTGAGGCTTTGAATTTCACCAACTCAAATTTAACTGAATTAAAACATGATGCATCGATCCGCCGAAAAAACAAAATGATGCATGTATATATTGTTCAAATGCAACAATTTACACTATTGTCTGAAAAAAAACTATGTACACTATTTTATTCTAGGGCTGTGACACGAAAACCTTGAGCTCCTGACTCTATTTCTCATATGCTTGTAAATGACCTATCTATTATTTGAGAAATAAAGTCGTATTATTGTCCCTGCAAAAAAAAGTCGTATTATTGTTAAAAAAAACTTGAGGGGTGAAAAAACGGAATATATAATAATAATAAGTATATATAGGAAAACTAACATATTTCTCGTCCGATTAAGAGTCGTTCTCCGTTTTAGTATAAAGAAAAAGCGATCCAGTGGGCCGGTGCCGGGCTGGGCCGAGCGTGAGACGGGATATGTATATGAAACTAGCACTGCCCCCGGGCGTCTGTCTGGTTGAAACCCTAGTAGGACACCAAAGCCAGAAATCGAGTTCAAAGAGGCGGAGGGGAAGGAGGAAAGAAGATGGAAAGCGAGTCCGGTATGGAGACGGAGGGGGAATCCGGCAAGGGGCAGGATTTGCTGTTGGATCTGGGGAGGAAACTCGGGAAGATGGAAATCGAGTTAGGGAAGTGGACGGAGCAGGCTTCCGGCAAGGAGCAGGAGACGGTGCGGGATCTGAAGAAGCAGCACAGAAAACTCAGTAAGAATCGTAGGTACCTGGAGAGGTATATGGGGATGTTGAGGGAAGCCAAGGAGCCGGAGAAGGAGTTGATGATTATTAAGGAGAAGGAGAAGGAGAAGCAACTCTCGAAGAAGCAGGAGACGGTGGTGGATTCCGGCGAGGAGGAGATGGACGGGGATTCGGCGCAGCACCAGTCCCTGATGGAGGAGATCATATCCGTGGAGAGGGAGCGCAAAGACCTGCTTTGGCTCACTTACTCCTACCTTTTCTCTCTGGAAAGAGATTGATTCTCAAACAACCTGGACGATCGCCACAACGGAGTCTGCTACTTTTTCTAGGGACAACAATGAGAATCCACTTGCAGACTACTTCAACCTGATCCTCCAAGGTATGGAGGACCTGGGTCATCGGATGCTTTCCACATTATATTTTCTCAATAAATCCGATGACTCCGTCTGCTCCTACAAGGCCACCGAATTGTGCAATGCAGCAACCAAACTGAATATGCACATCAAGGGATTCAGCATGAAGCCGGAGCCAGAGCCAGAGCCAGAGGAGCAGCCGGGGCAGACCGATTTGTCGAGTCTTTTCAGAAAATATTGTCGATTTCCTGATAATTACAACAACACCTTGGCCCGGTTAGATATGGAGGAGCATGAGGAGAACAAATGTGAGGATGTTCATGTGAAGAAGACCAAGGAAGAGGAGGACAAGGAGAAGGATGTATCCTCAAAGGAGTATCTCAAGAAAAGGATGGACATCGATCAACAATTTTTAGCCAAGCATCGAAAATCCTGGGAAAATGTGTGGGGCAGCAGGATTGGACGGTGCGGTGAATTTATGGATACAATTAAGTAACTAACTTTCTGCTCGTATCTACTAGTTTTCGTAATATTTTCATGCACCACAATGCTTCCTTTTCTGTGATATTCTCTCGCTGTGATCCTCAAATGTTAGTTGCACAAATGTTGAATCCATTGGATCTTTAGGGTCGCCGTCTTGTCGCATTTACAGATATTTTGTGCCTGCCATGATAAATTTAAATTGTGCAAATGCTGAACCCATTGGATCTTTAGGCTCGCTGTCTTGTCGCATTTAAAGATATTTTGTGCCTGCCAGGATAAAACTGTCAGGTGAGTTGTGTAATGTTGAATAATTGACTGAAAAAAATGTTATCAATTGTAATACTGCGATACCTTGGGACTGGTTTATTAACAGGACAGCATGGACACTTATAAGTGTCCCCCTCTGCTTGAACCTTTTTCCAGCAATCCTTGCAACTTCTGTGCCACAAGTCGTACGCGAAAATCACCTCAGTAATTCGAATCTTGAACTTACAGCGTTCTCCCTTTACGGATAAAGCAGAATTTTTTTATCGCGAATTAATTAGAAACACTGTATGCAGCATTAATATATAGTAGTAAACTCCTACATATTATACTTGTGAATCAGTCAACAGCCTGCTAAATTAACAAGTTCTAATTGTAGAAGATGAAACTATCCTTTCAAGCACTGTGGCAATTTTTGGAGTAGGAATATTAATGTTCCATTTAGTAGCTGACGACGATTTAAATGCAAGCAAGCAAGCCAGTGGTGTAACACAGATTAACACAGCTCACACTGATAATCAACAAAGAAGTAATAACTCCATCCTTAGTAGAGCAAAAATGACCCTCCTAAGAAATAACCTACAGTAAAGCCAACAAAGAGCGGTACCATTGGCTCTCTTAAGAGGCATCCCGTAATCCAGTAGCTTGGACAGCAAAGGCATGTGCTCCCCAGAGCATGACCACAGCAACACGACTGCACATAATAGGTAAACATGTTATAATTCCATCTAAAATGCAGTAATATTTTTGTTTAGTTTAGAGCTGAAAACCTATATTGCTTACCTGCTGTCTGTTATGTAGACATTGTGCGTCTCTTTTTGACTGCTAGATGATGTCGCTTACTTGTCAGTAACCTCAACGGTTAGTCCAACAAACATCTGTTGGATATAAAAAAAAATAGCAAGCACAGGTTAGACATAAATGTGATGAAAAATAATTTTGCTTATCAACCTGAAAGTATAGTGGTCTGCTCAGCTCAAGCCTCCAGCAAGGAGCATTGTGAGGAAACAGAGGAAAGTTTTCTGGCTGGGGTTTGTTCACCCCTAGTTTGGTATGTAAAGCATAGCCTAAGAGGGCGATCCAACCGCCCGTGCTTTTGTCTAGCATCATATAAGCTTAAGTTTTCAACTATGTGTATGCAAAACAAAAAATGTGTTTTCTTCTTGTTATATGGAACATGACATACATAGGGTAACAACCTGACGCTCCAATAACACCAAGTAAATTTTGTAAACGTCGCTGTGTCGAAGTTTGTCACTTCCCATACTCTGCTAAACTATGAGCATCCATGTGTATAACTGCTTAGTTACATGATCCTATGAAAGTGGCCGTTCCATAACTGGCAATCAACCTAAATAGGTAGGAGTAACAGAATTCCACAACTGGCAATTAACCTAAACTGCTTTATTTTTTTCATTCTTAACCTGTACACTATGTGTATAGTTATCTTGTTTTGAATAATAATTCAAACAATTAGTACACTACTAACAAAGTTTAGCATGCATATTAATCTCTAACTATGAGGCAAACACGCGTAACAGTAGGGGGGATGTGTGTAACTGTACATATCCTATAGTTTTTTGTGTGTTACTTGTGTGGAGTAACTATGAGATGCAGATTTTGTATAATATGTCCTATAATATAGAAATAATGTATATAACACGTAAATAAATAAAGGAGTTCGTTATTTGTTTGCGTAACAGTCACCCTAGTCGTAATAATTCAAAACTGTATATATAACGGAATGGACTAACTAGGTGATGCAAGTTTGTCTTTTTGTAGACATATCTTGATTTGCTCAAGTGGCAAGAAGAGAACAGGGAATTAGCAAACAAAACTACACTTCAATTTTTTAATGTGTCTAATACATGAGAGGTGAGAGCACAACCAAAACACCATGAAGACATGACTTGTTTGAAGAGCTATCGTAAGCGCCTCGTCAAATTTTCGCTCAGATATTAGCATAGATTAAAATAACCCGCGAAATAGCCGCGATAGCTGCCCGGGAGCCTCGCCGCTATGCTATGGCTGCTGCCGCGAAAACCTCCACATATCCCTCTAAATGGCGCAAAAATCAGCAAAACCCTTCAGAAATCATCTGTCCCACCAGAAAATTTTCCGCTATTTGCCGCGATTGCCCGCTATGGCTGCCGCTATAGCTGCTGGGAGAGGCCGCCGCGAAATCGTTTCTCCCGCGATTTTAATCTATGGATATTAGTCTGATTAGCTCCTTCATTGGATCCGCTGGAACATCAATCTAAAACATCCGTTGGCAAACACCTTTAGTGGTAAAAATCTGGGCAGTAGTTTCAGCAACATAGGGGGTTTGTACTTTGCTTACTTTATTTGCTTATTCATATTAGAATTCTGACATTTGACACTTATCTTTGGTGCTGCAGCCATATTGAGCAGTATGCAGTTTACACACTACACACCTGGTAGCAACCCTTCCCCTGCTGCCATCACCGGCAGTACCTTGCAAATCTATTCAATCAAGATAAAGAGTATAAAAGGCTTGAACTGGCCACTCAGAGTGTATGGCAAGGTTGCTGCTCGAGACACTGTGGACCGCAACCGCAACATTCTATTCTCTCGGTCAAGGTTTGACTATCAAGAACTCAATGGAGAAGTATGTAGAGTATTCAGTTTTCTGTTCTATTTTCCTTTGTTTCTTCCTCCTGACTATGTAGCACATTATGATTAGGTGTTTATAATAATGATATGATGCTTGCAGGATGATTGCTTATGCTTGACTGGTCCGTCTCGTGCTATTGTTGCCTCGGACCATGTTGAGTTTGAAGTTGATCTCCAAGTAGCCAATGGAGCAGAGTCTCAAACCTTGATGAGCTGTAGAGGTTGTTATGGCGGTACAGATGGTTTTTTCTCTTGCTTGGCCAGCGTAACTGATGGTGATGATGGATGTACCTTGTCGTTCTCCAACAAGAGCTGTAGAGTTGAGGTAACCCTTGACCAAATTGATAAATCACTCCAGGCTACTATCGTGGGCGTACATGTTACCAAAGGGCGTTGGCCTTTTAAGCATGGATGCCGAGTTGTGTGTTCTTGGTCTCCTGCTGCGGCGACAGGCGAGTTGTGCTTCTTGATCACCGTGGTAAAGGAATGCACAGAAGACCAGACAAGTACCTTCATCTCTCAAGGAGAGTCGTTTCAGTTGAATCATATGGGACGCTGATAGTGTCCATAGAAGCATATGGAAAATCTCGTCGCTGTATTGCTCGAGAAGGTCACATCAACTTCCCTGTTCAGCAGTGCCAAACAAGAAGGATTGAGTGTCAAGTTGGCGACTCCACGGTGGAGGTTGCTGTAGGCTGGTCGTTGCTTGTGAAGGAAAAAGCGTGCCTCTCGCTCGGCCGCACCAGTGTAATGGGGATTTTCAGGGAAGCCGAGGAGCTGGACAAGGAGTTGATGATTATTAAGGAGAAGGAGAAGGAGAAGAAGAAGCAGGAGACGGTGGTGGATTCCGGCGAGGAGGAGATGGACAAGGATTCGGCGCAGCACCAGTCCCTGATGGAGGGCCAACTCAGGAAGGAGCAGGAGAGACTCAGGAAGGTTCTGTACCAACTCAAGAAGAAGATGAGGAGCGAGTCCGACAAGGACCCGGCGATGCAGAGGATGCTCTTGAATCAGCAGCAGATACTCTGGACCAAGGAGCAAGCACTCTTGACGGTGATGAGGCAGTCCGGGATGGAGATGGATTCTGATTCTGATTCTGACTCTGGCTCTGGCTCCGGCTCCGGTTCCGGCCATGAGATGGACGAGAGGGATTCCAGCAAGGAGCCGGTGAGGGATGCCGGCAGCAAGGAGATGGTGCAGATGGCCAATGACCTGGTTGGTGTTCTTTCCGGCCACCTTGGGATGCTTAAGAGGGAGATCTCGTTCCTGAGGACAGAGGTCAAGTCCCGGGGATTGGCTGGAAACAGGGCTTGTCAAGAGCAGATCATGTCTAACCTAGGGCCCCTCGATGAAAATCTTCTCAAGAAGGTGAATTTGCCTTACCTAGGTTCCAACACTGAGGAGGTGATGGATTTTCTGCTGGTCGAGACGCAGCAGTTGCTCTACCGCTTCAACTCTCTCGCATCCATTCTACAAAAAGTCAGAATCCCCATATCTTCCGACAAGATTGATAAGCTGCGTCTCATATCCAATGCACTTGTGGGCATCTCGGAGCTTATCAAGAGGCACAAATCTGTTGCTGCTGACAAGCAAGATGGTGAAGATCGTTTGGACTGTGCCGGCTGGGAGGCTACATGGGGAAGCTCGACAGGAAGACATGGTTGCTTTGACGACATAAGTAAGCAAAAATAAATACTGTCATCTAGCTATCTTTTCCTCTCTTTAATTGGGCCTCAGTCAATTCAATGCACTTTTCCTTTTTGTATATGTCACTGCAAAGCAAAGTAGAACTCTTCTTATATATGCATAGATTTTAATCTGCTAATTTTATTAATAGCTCGATCTCTAACCGTCCGCAATCTCTTAATTTTGTGCTGCAGCAACATTGAGTCCTATGCAGTTTACGGCTTCCACGCCTGGAAGCTTCCCATCATCGTCCGTGGCTGGTCCTGCCTTGGAGATCTACTCAATCAAGCTCATTAATCTGAATCCTAATCTGAGTTGGCCCATTGATGTCTATGGTGTGGTCGCTGCACGGGATGATTTTGACCACAACCGCAACATTCTCTTCTGCCGGTCAAGTGCAGACTGCCAAAGAATTAACCAAGAGGTTTGTATAATGTCTATCTTCTCGTCTAATTGTTATAAAGGATTATGTGTAGAGCATTTGTTGTGTGACAAAGGATTAAGTTATAATTGTTGCGTTATGTTTGTAGTTTAAACTTAGTTGTTTGGTTACCTACATACCTTGGAATTGTTTTGTGTAATCAGATTCGTTTAAGGTTCAAACTAGTCGGTATCAGCTTTAGGCAAGTCATGCAGGCCAGGGAGTATGTACTGACCTGCACCGTTGAAATTTTTCTGCCATATTTAGTGAGCATAGAGCAAATCAGCAAGAAAAGCAATTAAAGTAGTCTCGCACTTGCCGAGGCTGTTTCTGGATGATAGCAGGGCACATGCCACTGTTATGTTTATTTCTGTATATCACACAAATAATGCGGCACATGGGCAAAGGCCGAGCGAATATGGCTGACATTGGCCGCCTGATTGGGTGGCTGTGTGATTGAAGGAGGGTAGAGATATGCAAAGGTTGTAAAATCGACTATGGATATTGACCTGCTGTTTCTTTGGGTGTAAAAGCAGAAGGTGTCGGTTCTAAATCCAAATTCAAAACCTGTGTATTATAGTGGTACAGATTATTAGGATCTGTTTGCGAACGGAGTATTTTTTTTCCAGATTTTGGCCATGTAATATCTGTTAGTCTATGTCTAGTTAAACTAGTTGAACTGAATTGTTATTTTGCATCATGTGTGTGACTGATGTTGATGAACACGGCGCTTGCAGGACCCTTTTTTGCACTTGATTGGCCCGTCTCGTGCAATTGTAGCTGAAGAACCTGTGATGTTTCAAATTGAACTGAAATTGAAGTATGGAGCAAATTTCAAAGATACAGCATCGTTCACTTCCAACCAAAGTTATCGCTCCATCATGCCATATGATACCATGCAGATCTATAACCGCTGTTGTACAGCAGAGATAAGCCTCGGGCGAGTTGCTCCAGCAATCCAGGCCACAATTGTAGGTGTTTGTGTGACTAAAGGGGAGTGGCCTTTTAAGTATGGATGTAAAGTTTCTTGCTTCTTTTCTCCTGCTGATGCAACGGAGGGATGCGAGGCAGAAGTCGTTTTGCTTGACCGCCATGCTAAAAGGATGCGTGCGGGATCAGATGGGTATCTTTCTTTGTCAAGAAATGTCGTGTCAGTGGGATTGCAGGGCACACTCCGAGTCGTCACAGAAGCATACTCAGAGTCCGGACTCAATATTGTTCGAAAATATCACGCTGAATTTCCTATCCAGCAGAGTCAGATAGATAGTCGTGAGTGCTCAGTTGACGGCTCCACATTGAAGATAGTTGTTGCTTGGTCTCGCCTTGTCATTGACAAGGATGATCTTGTACTCGATGGTTATTGAAGGTGCGTCGACCTAGCTTGTTGCTGCTGCTGCTAGTTTGTCAAATCTTATGTAACAGCTCTTGTTCTTGCATATATACTATATTTGAGCATGTAGTTAGTTGTCAACCTGTGCACAAAAAGGAACCTCTTGTTAGGCATAGGTTTGGCAAAGCATAATTATTTTTATGGCAGATTTGACTGGCTCCATTTATCTTTTCTCTCATGCCTGCCATTTGGTCTTGTAGGAGGAACTGAGGATGCACAAAGGAACAATGGAGCTGGTGGTGCTGTGTGATGTCGAGTGGCAGGCGATGGTTAGTTAATTCCTTAGTTTAGAATGGAGCTGGTGGTGGCATGAAGACGTGGTTCCTTAGTTTAGAATGTTGAATCGTGATGATGTCTAGTTTGAAAGACGAGAATTATCATATGGTAGTACTGCTGATGACTAAAAAACTATGCATGTTGAGGACTTTGTCCATGGTTTGATTCTGTGGGTTGAGAGCTACTGTAATTTGGTTGGCTTCCTCGACATTATGCCTGTGAATTTTTTGTGCCTGAGAAAATTGATGTTCTTGCCTCACCAGCAGTACCACTTGCTCCTATTCTCCAGGCTAACTACTTGCTCCTATTCTCCAGGCCTCAGGACATGCACCAAACATGAACGAGGCAACTCTCAGGGAAGCTCCCAGGAGCTGTGGAAACGAACCAAATGGCCCATAATATGTTCTCAGGCCTACTACAAGTAAAAATAATGATAAAAACCAGGCACTGCTTGAGATTGAAAAACAAAAATAAATGTCTCAACTTTGTGAAATGATTTTCAACAAAACAAATATATAAATGCATGCACCTCATCAGCGACTTTGTTCATCTTATTACCAGCTATGTATGTATGTTAGGCTCAATCTTGCAGAGCCTACTCACCCGTAACAACATGAACAATAATCATCATGCATTGCATACATACATCACATCACATACAATGCCTAGCCTGCTCTGCTAATTTAAGAACAAAATTGACAGTAACAATATCATCTCATTCTATGATATGCTACACAAACACAGTGTCTATATCAATGGATGCACGGTTCATCCAGATCCCCCTTTTTTAGCTCCGATCAACTCCAAGAAGTATTTGGTCGCCACATGGTCTTCTGCACAAACGACAGTCGGACCTCCCAGTGCAGCGACTTGACGATTGACTCCACCTCGCGTATCGTTTCCATATCTGTCCCTGACGATCAGCCTCACTACCCGGTCCACCTCCACAATCACACCCAACAGTTCACACCTACAGCAACATCATTCAGCACTCGAGTCAGACTTCAACTCTTGTTCTATCAACAACCATAACAACATGTTTTTTTCATGCATAAATTTAGCAGGTTAAACATCATTTGATCAGTCATGGTGGTTTTCATGCCATGTCGGTTTCCCTAGTGAAAAGACCATTACCTCTTCTTAATCTTCGAGAAGAGATGGTTCCCGTAGACAATATCGTAGCTTCTCAGGTACTCCCTCAGTTCGAAATTACTCGTCTAAGAAATGGTTGTATCTAGATGTATTTTAGTTGTAGATACATCCATTTTTGTGACAAGTAATTCCGAACGGAGGGAGTAGGTGCTAAACGACTCGTACTAGTCATGGTAGAGTCCAAACAGCCCGCACTCGTATATGATTGGAGCGTGTCAGGTGAGTCGATTGGAACTACATTCATGACCCACACCTTCATGTCCTGCAAAGCTGCTGCAAACCTACAACAGGAAGGGGATGACACGGATTAATATCACGTAGTGCAGTACGCTGCATTTTCCTGCTCCAAGACTTGCAAAGAACAGTTGATGTCAATGCTGCTAACATAAATTGCAGTGGAAGAAAACTGCAGACTGGATGGCAGAAGTATTCCTTTACAGTGCTAAGAAAAAGAACAATGATGACATGCTATGTTATTAGTTCTTACCCTCCGTACACAGCTTTCATGTCCATGACATTTCTGACAGCAGACCAATCAATACCCAGGCCTTCCATATAAGAATTGCTTATCACCCACTTCCAGTGCTCATACTCCGCTTGAAAATCCTCAGGGGCAGGTTTCCATATACTCCAGTCTCAGAGCTTTTCAGCCAGTAAGGAGGACTTTCCACCCTCAATGGCCATTCCTCCAGCCACCGTAAACCACAGACGGCGGGGTCTGCGGGCAATTTATGCATACAAGACTGCAATGAAACACTAGTAGAAAAAGGGCCATTTGTCCCGGTTCATAAGGCCCATCTGTCCCGGTTGGGGAATCGGGACTAAAGGGTCGTTACTAATGCCTAGGCCTTTAGTCCCGGTTCTTACACGAACCGGAACAGATGGGCCTCCACGTGGCCGGTGCTGCGAGCCCAGGCAGGAGGCCCTTTAGTCCCGGTTGGTGGCACCAACCGGGACCAATAGGCATCCACGCGTCAGCTATTCAGGGGCTAGGGTTTTTGTTTTTTTTCCTGAAAGGGGGGGGTTGGATTTGGGGGGTTTTGTATGGTTAATTAAGGTGTTTCTGAAGGAAATATGCCCTAGAGGCAATAATAAAGTTATTATTTATTTCCTTATTTCATGATAAATGTTTATTATTCATGCTAGAATTGTATTAACCGGAAACATAATACTTGTGTGAATACATAGACAAACAAAGTGTCACTAGTATGCCTCTACTTGACTAGCTCGTTAATCAAAGATGGTTATATTTCCTAACCATGGACAAAGAGTTGTTATTTGATTAACGGGATCACATCATTAGGAGAATGATGTGATTGACTTGACCCATTCCGTTAGCTTAGCACTCGATCGTTTAGTATGTTGCTACTGCTTTCTTCATGACTTATACATGTTCCTATGACTATGAGATTATGCAACTCCCGTTTACGGGAGAAACACTTTGTGTGCTACCAAACGTCACAATGTAACTGGGTGATTATAAAGGTGCTCTACAGGTGCTTCCAAAGGTACTTGTTGGGTTGGCGTATTTTGAGATTAGGATTTGTCACTCCGATTGTCGGAGAGGTATCTCTGGGCCCACTCAGTAATGCACATCACTATAAGCCTTGCAAGCATTGTAACTAATGAGTTAGTTGCAGGATGATGTATTACGGAACGAGTAAAGAGACTTGTCGGTAACGAGATTGAACTAGGTATTGAGATACCGACGATCGAATCCCGGGCAAATAACATACCGATGACAAAGGGAACAACGTATGTTGTTATGCGGTTTGACCGATAAAGATCTTCGTAGAATATGTGGGAGCCAATATGAGCATCCAGGTTCCGCTATTGGTTATTAACCAGAGACGTGTCTCGGTCATGTCTACATTGTTCTCGAACCCGTAGGGTCCGCACGCTTAAAGTTCGATGACGGTTATATTATGAGTTTATGTGTTTTGATGTACCGAAGGTAGTTCGGAGTCCCGGATGATATCGGGGACATGACGAGGAGTCTCGAAATGGTCGAGACGTAAAGATCGATATATTGGACGACTATATTCGGACATCGGAAAGGTTCCGAGTGGTTCGGGTATTTTTCGGAGTACCGGGGAGTTACGGGAATACGGGGGAAGAAGTATATGGGCCTTATTGGGCTTTAGGGGAGAGGCAGGCCGCCCCCCCCATTGATTAGTCCGAATTGGACTAGGGGGAGGGGCGGCGCCCCCTCCTTCCTTCTCTTCCCTCTTCCCTTTCCTTGACTCCTACTCCTACTACTTGGAAGGGGGGAATCCTACTCCCGGTGGGAGTAGGACTCCTCCTAGGGCGCGCCATAGAGAGGGCCGGCCCTCCCCCTCCTCCACTCCTTTATATACGGGGAGGGGGGCACCCCTTGGAGACAACAATTAATCTCTTGATCTCTTAGCCGTGTGCGGTGCCCCCCTCCACCATAATCCACCTCGATTATATCATAGCGGTGCTTAGGCGAAGCCCCTGCATCGGTAGAACATCATCATCGTCACCACGCCGTCGTGCTGACGAAACTCTCCCTCAACACTCGGCTGGATCGGAGTTCGAGGGACGTCATCGAGTTGAACGTGTGCAGAACTCGGAGGTGCCGTGCGTTTGGTACTTGATCGGTCAGATCGTGAAGACGTACGACTACATCAACCGCGTTGTGCTAACGCTTCCGCTTTCGGTCTACGAGGGTACGTGGACAACATTCTCCCCTCTCGTTGCTATGCATCACCATGATCCTGCGTGTGCGTAGGAATTTTTTTGAAATTACTGTGTTCCCCAACAGTGGCATCCGAGCCAGGTTTTATGCGTTGATGTTATATGCACGAGTAGAACACAAGTGAGTTGTGGGCGATATAAGTCATACTGCTTACCAGCATGTCATACTTTGGTTCGGCGATATTGTTGGATGAAGCGGCCCGGACCGACATTACGCGTACGCTTACGCGAGACTGGTTCTACCGACGTGCTTTGCACAAAGGTGGCTGGCGGGTGTCAGTTTCTCCAACTTTAGTTGAACCGAGTGTGGCTACGCCCGGTGCTTGCGAAGGTTAAAACAGCACCAACTTGACAAACTATCGTTGTCGTTTTGATGCGTAGGTAAGAACGGTTCTTGCTAAGCCCGTAGCAGCCACGTAAAATTTGCAACAACAAAGTAGAGGACGTCTAACTTGTTTTTGCAGGGCATGTTGTAATGTGATATGGTCAAAGACATGATGCTAAATTTTATTGTATGAGATGATCATGTTTTGTAACCGAGTTATCGGCAACTGGCAGGAGCCATATTGTTGTCGCTTTATTGTATGCAATGCAATCACCCTGTAATGCTTTACTTTATCACTAAGCGGTAGCGATAGTCGTAGTAGCATAAGATTGGCGAGACGACAACAATGCTACGACGAAGATCAAGGTGTCGCGCCGGTGACGATGGTGATCATGACGGTGCTTCGGAGATGGAGATCACAAGCACAAGATGATGATGGCCATATCATATCACTTATATTGATTGCATGTGATGTTTATCTTTTATGCATCTTATCTTGCTTTGATTGACGGTAGCATTATAAGATGATCCCTCACTAAATTATCAAAGTATAAGTGTTCTCCCTGAGTATGCACCGTTGCGAAAGTTCTTCGTGCTGAGACACCACGTGATGATCGGGTGTGATAGGCTCTACGTTCAAATACAACTGGTGCAAAACAGTTACACACGCGGAATACTCAGGTTAAGCTTGACGAGCCTAGCATACAACAGATATGGCCTCGGAACACGGAGACCGAAAGGTCGAGCGTGAATCATATAGTAGATATGATCAACATAGTGATGTTCACCGTTGAAACTACTCCATCTCACGTGATGATCGGACATGGTTTAGTTGATATGGATCACGTGATCACTTAGAGGATTAGAGGGATGTCTATCTAAGTGGGAGTTCTTAAGTAATATGATTAATTGAACTTAAATTTATCATGAACTTAGTCCTGGTAGTATTAGCATCTCTATGTTGTAGATCAATAGCTAGCGTTTTGCTCCCCTGTTTCATTTTGATATGTTCCTAGAGAAAACTAAGTTGAAAGATGTTAGTAGCAATGATGCGGACTTGGTCCATGATCTGAGGATTAACCTCATTGCTGCACAGAAATATTATGTCCTTGATGCACCGCTAGGTGACAGACCTATTGCAGGAGCAGATGCAGACATTATGAACGTTTGACAAAAGCCCGGTATGATGACTACTTTGATAGTTTAGTGCACCATGCTTTACGGCTTAGAACCGGGACTTAAAAAATGTTTTGAACGCCACAGAGCATATAAAATGTTCTAAGAGTTGAAATTGGTATTTCATACTCATGCCCGTGTCGAGAGGTATGAGACCTCTGACAGTACTTTGCCTACAAGATGGAGGAGAATTGCTCAGCTAGTGAGCATGTGCTCAGAATGTTCTGAGTACTACAATCACCTAAATCAAGTGGGAGTTAATCTTCCAGATAAGATAGTGATTGGCAGAGTTCTCTAGTCACTATCACCAAGTTACTAGAACTTCGTGATGAACAATAATATGCAAGGGATAACGGAAGTGATTCCCAAGCTCTTCGTGATGCTGAAATCGACGAAGGTAGAAATCAAGAAAAACATCAAGTGTTGATGGTTGACAAGACCACTAGTTTCAAGAAAAGGGCAAAGGGAAGAAGGGGAACTTCAAGAAGAACGGCAAGCGAGTTGCTACTCAAGTGAAGAAGCCCAAGTCTGGACCTAAGCCTGAGACTGAGTGCTTCTACTGCAAAGGAACTGGTCACTGGAAGCGGAACTGCCCCAAGTATTTGGCGGATAAGAAGGATGGCAAAGTGAACAAAGGTATATTTGATATACAGATTATTGATGTGTATTTTACTAGTGTTCGTAGCAACCCCTCGTTATTTGATACTGGTTCAGTTACTAAGAGTAGTAACTCGAAACAGGAGTTGCAGAATGAACAGAGACTAGTTAAGGGTGAAGTGACGATGTGTGTTGGAAGTGGTTCCAAGATTGATATGATCATCATCGCACGCTCCCTATACTTTCGGGATTAGTATTGAACCTAAATAAGTGTTATTTGGTGTTTGCGTTGATCATGAATATGATTTGATCATGTTTATTGCAATACGGTTATTCATTTAAGTTAGAGAACAATTGTTGTTCTGTTTACATGAATAAAAACCTTCTATGGTCATACACACCAACGAAAATGGTTTGTTGGATCTCGATCGTAGTGATACACATATTCATAATATTGAAGCCAAAAGATGCAAAGTTAATAATGATAGTGCAACTTATTTGTGGCACTGCCGTTTAGGTCATATTGGTGTAAAGCGCATGAAGAAACTCCATGCTGATGGGATTTTGGAATCACTTGATTATGAATCACTTGATGCTTGCGAACCATGCCTTATGGGCAAGATGACTAAAACTCCATTCTCCGGAACAATGGAGCAAGCAACTGGCTTATTGGAAATAATACATACTGATGTATGCAATCCGATGAAGTGTTGAGGCTCGCGGCGGGTATCGTTATTTTCTGACCTTCACAGATGATTTGAGCAGATATGGGTATATCTAATTGATGAAACATAAGTCTGAAACATTTGAAAAGTTCAAAGAATTTCAGAGTGAAGTGGAAAATCATCGTGACAAGAAAATAAAGTTTTTACGATCTGATCATGGAGACAAATATTTGAGTTACGAGTTTGGTCTTCAATTAAAACAATGTGGAATAGTTTCACAAATTCGTGCCACCTGGAACACCCAGCATAATGGTGTGTCCGAACGTCATAACCGTACTTTATTGGATATAGTGCAATCTATGATGTCTCTTATCGATTTACCATTATCGTTCTGGGGTTATGCATTAGAGACAGCTGCATTCACATTAAATAGGTTACCGTCTAATCCGTTGAGACGACACCGTATGAACTATGGTTTGGCAAGAAACCTAAGCTGTCGTTTCTTAAAGTTTGGGGTTGTGATGCTTATGTGAAAAAGTTTCATCCTGATAAGCTCAAACCCAAATCGGAAAAGTGCGTATTCATAGGATACCCAAAAGTTACTGTTGGGTACACCTTCTATCACAGATCCGAAGGCAAGATATTCGTTGCTAAGAATGGATCCTTTCTAGAGAAGGAGTTTCTCTTGAAAGAAGTGAGTGGGAGGAAAGTAGAACTTGATGAGGTAACTGTACCTGCTCCCTTGTTGGAAAGTAGTTCATCACAGAAATCTGTTCCTGTGACTCCTACACCAATTAGTGAGGAAGCTAATGATGATGATCATATAACTTCAGATCAAGTTACTACCGAACCTCGTAGGTCAACCAGAGTGAGATCCGCACCAGAGTGGTACGGTAATCCTATTCTGGAGGTCATGTTACTTGACCATGACGAACCTACGAACTATGAGGAAGCAATGATGAGCCCAGATTCCGCGAAATGGTTTGAGGCCATGAAATCTGAGATGGGATCCATGTATGAGAACAAAGTATGGACTTTGATTGACTTGCCCAAATGATCGGTGAGCCATTGAGATTAAATGGATCTTCAAGAGGAAGACGGACGCTGATAGTAGTGTTACTATCTACAAAGCTAGAATTGTCGCAAAAGGTTTTCGACAAGTTCAAGGTGTTGACTACGATGAGAGTTTCTCACTCGTATCTATGCTTAAGTCTGTCCGAATCATGTTAGCAATTGCCGCATTTTATGAAATCTGGCAAAAGGATAAACAAAACTGCATTCCTTAATGGATTTATTAAAGAAGAGTTGTATATGATGCAACCAGAAGGTTTTGTCGATCCTAAAGGTGTTAACAAAATGTGCAAGCTCCAGCGATCCATCTATGTACTGGTGCAAGCATCTCGGAGTTAGAATATACACTTTGATGAGTTGATCAAAGCATATAGTTTTATACAGACTTGCGGTGAAGCCTGTATTTACAAGAAAGTGAGTGGGAGCACTACAACATTTCTGATAAGTATATGTGAATGACATATTGTTGATCGGAAATAATGTAGAATTATTCTACAAAGCATAAAGGAGTGTTTAAAAGGAGTTTTTCAAAGAAAGACCTCGGTGAAGCTGCTTACATATTGAGCATCAAGATCTATAGAGATAGATCAAAACGCTTGATAAGTTTTTTCAATGAGTACATACCTTGACAAGATTTTGAAGTAGTTCAAAATGGAACAGTCAAAGAAAGAGTTCTTGCCTGTGTTACAAGGTGTGAAATTGAGTAAGACTCAAAGCCCGACCACGGCAGAATATAAAAAGAGAATGAAAGTCATTCCCTATGCCTCAGCCATAGGTTCTATAAAGTATGCCATGCTATGTACCAGATCTATTCTATACCCTACACTGATTTTGGCAAGGGAGTACAATTGTGATCTAGGAGTAGATCACTGGACAGCGGTCAAAATTATCCTTAGTGGAATAAGGATATGTTTCTCGATTATGGAGGTGACAAAAGGTTCGTCGTAAAAGGGTTACGTCGATACAAGTTTTGGCACTGATCCAGATGAGTCTAAGTCTTCATCTGGATACATATTGAAAGTGAGAGCAATTAGCTAAAGTAGCTCCGTGCAGAGTATTGTAGACATAGAAATTTGCAAAATACATACGGATCTGAATATGGCAGACCTGTTGACTAAACTTCTCTCACAAGCAAAACATGATCACACCTTAGTACTCTTTGGGTGTTAATCACATAGCGATGTGAACTAGATTATTGACTCTAGTAAACCCTTTGGGTGTTGGTCACATGACGATGTAAACTATGGGTGTTAATCACATGGTGATGTGAACTATTGATGTTAAATCACATGGCGATATGATCTAGATTATTGACTCTAGTGCAAGTGGGAGACTGAAGGAAATATGCCCTAGAGGCAATAATAAAGTTATTATTTATTTCCTTATTTCATGATAAATGTTTATTATTCATGCTGTGTTATTAGTTCTTACCCTCCGTACACAGCTTTCATGTCCATGACATTTCTGACAGCAAACCAATCAATACCCAGGCCTTCCATATAAGAATTGCTTACACCCACTTCCAGTGCTCATACTCCGCTTGAAAATCCTCAGGGGCGGGTTTCCATATACTCCAGTCTCAGAGCTTTTCAGCCAGTAAGGAGGACTTTCCACCCTCAATGGCCATTCCTCCGGCCACCGTAAACCACAGACGGCGGGGTCTGCGGGCAATTTATGCATACAAGACTGCAATGAAACACTAGTAGAAAAAGGGTCATTTGTCCCGGTTCATAAGGCCCATCTGTCCCGGTTGGGGAATCGGGACTAAAGGGTCGTTACTAATGCCTAGGCCTTTAGTCCCGGTTCTTACACGAACCGGAACAGATGGGCCTCCACGTGGCCGGTACTGCGAGCCCAGGCAGAAGGCCCTTTAGTCCCGGTTGGTGGCACCAACCGGGACCAATAGGCATCCACGCGTCAGCTATTCAGGGGCTAGGGTTTTTGTTTTTTTTCCTGAAGGGGGGGGGGTGGATTTGGGGGGTTTTGTATGGTTAATTAAGGTGTTTCTGAAGGAAATATGCCCTAGAGGCAATAATAAAGTTATTATTTATTTCCTTATTTCATGATAAATGTTTATTATTCATGCTAGAATTGTATTAACCGGAAACATAATACTTGTGTGAATACATAGACAAACAGAGTGTCACTAGTATGCCTCTACTTGACTAGCTCGTTAATCAAAGATGGTTATGTTTCCTAACCATGGACAAAGAGTTGTTATTTGATTAACGGGATCACATCATTAGGATAATGATGTGATTGACTTGACCCATTCGTTAGCTTAGCACTCGATCGTTTAGTATGTTGCTACTGCTTTCTTCATGACTTATACATGTTCCTATGACTATGAGATTATGCAACTCCCGTTTACCGGAGGAACACTTTGTGTGCTACCAAACGTCACAACGTAACTGGGTGATTATAAAGGTGCTCTACAGGTGCTTCCAAAGGTACTTGTTGGGTTGGCGTATTTCGAGATTAGGATTTGTCACTCCGATTGTCGGAGAGGTATCTCTGGGCCCACTCAGTAATGCACATCACTATAAGCCTTGTAAGCATTGTAACTAATGAGTTAGTTGCGGGATGATGTATTACGGAACGAGTAAAGAGACTTGCCGGTAAGGAGATTGAACTAGGTATTGAGCTAGCGACGATCGAATCTTGGGCAAGTAACATACCGATGACAAAGGGAACAACGTATGTTGTTATGCAGTTTGACCGATAAAGATCTTCGTAGAACATGTGGGAGCCAATATGAGCATCCAGGTTCCGCTATTGGTTATTGACCGGAGACGTGTCTCGGTCATGTCTACATTGTTCTCGAACCCGTAGGGTCCGCACGCTTAAAGTTCGATGATGGTTATATTATGAGTTTATGTGTTTTGATGTACCGAAGGTAGTTCGGAGTCCCGGATGAGATCGGGGACATGACAAGGAGTCTCGAAATGGTCGAGACGTAAAGATCGATATATTGGACGACTATATTCGGACATCGGAAATGTTCCGAGTGATTCAGGTATTTTTCGGAGTACCGGGGAGTTACGGGAATACGGGGGAAGAAGTATATGGGCCTTATTGGGCTTTAGGGGAGAGGGAGAGGCAGGCTGCGCCCCCCATTGACTAGTCCGAATTGGACTAGGGGGAGAGGCGACGCCCCCTCCTTCCTTCTCTTCCCTCTTCCCTTTCCTTGACTACTACTCTTACTACTTGGAAGGGGGGAATCCTACTCCCGGTGGGAGTAGGACTCCTCCTAGGGCGCGCCATAGAGAGGGCCAGCCCTCCCCCTCCTCCACTCCTTTATATACGGGGAGGGGGGCACCCCATGGAGACAACAATTGATCTCTTGATCTCTTAGCCGTGTGCGGTGCCCCCCTCCACCATAATCCACCTAGATTATATCGTAGCGGTGCTTAGGCGAAGCCCTGCGTCGGTAGAACATCATCATCGTCACCACGCCGTCGTGCTGACGAAACTCTCCCTCCACACTCGGCTGGATCGGAGTTCGAGGGACGTCATCGAGTTGAACGTGTGCAGAGCTCGGAGGTGCCGTGCGTTCGGTACTTGATCGGTCGGATCGTGAAGACGTACAACTACATTAACCGCGTTGTGCTAACGCTTCCGCTTTCGGTCTACGAGGGTACGTGGACAACACTCTCCCCTCTCGTTGCTATGCATCACCATGATCCTGCGTGTGCGTAGATTTTTTTTTGAAATTACTGCGTTCCCCAACAGTTTCATATATTGTGTTAGGTAGCTAATTAATTAATAGAGAGAAGTGTCCTCTCTTATCTCTGTGCTTGGTCGACGCTACGTACTATACGTATAGAGAGGCCCTCGACACGCTAGCTAGTAAGAAAATGAAGGAAACCATTAAGTACAGAAGTTCGTCATGCATACCGAGGGAAGTGATCGACCTCTCCTTCTCCGAGAGATTGGTCGAACAACAAGTTTTCGTATTATCTATCCGACGCTACTGGCTACATACATATACAATATGTAAGATCTGGTACAATCCCCTACCATTTGAACTCAATTTCCACATGGTATTCTCCGGCTTTATTGATGACGTGGTCAAGAAAGAATCCCGCCAATTCCTCTTGAATTGCTTTCATGCGATCTTGTGGTAGGAGTTCATTCCGCATCTGCCACGTCTAATTTGGAGAAGGGGGTTAATACATATATATGAATGAAACTCAACAGAAATGATGGTGTAATAAAATGAAATTGTGAATATTATTGCTTACGCACTTCATATTGTCTTTTAGAGTAGCCCCGCTTATCTTTGCAAGTCGCGTTGTAGATGAACTCGCACACGTAGTATCCACAGTAATCATTCCCTTGTTCCTGCCACAAGCACTTTACGATAAATAGAGGTCAATCAAACTGATAATGAAGCATTATAAATGGCATTGATGAAAGTAGCTAGAATCAACGGGAGATGCGCGCAACTAGCTATCTAGTAGTACTTACTTTCTGGTATGTATATCGCAGCTCCTTCGGCAGTCCCGGAGCTTCTGCGGTGAACTGTTTCCAAACGCTGCAAGACAAAGAAAATAATTATTACTTGAGATATCAGGAAATGAACAAAAAGTTGCCGATATGGTGCGATAATGATCGATTGAACTTACTTGTTGAGAATTTTAGTCATGTCCGCATAGGTCCCGGGATCTTTTCGTCTCGAGTCTAAGACGGTTACTAGTCACCGCTCAAGCTTAATATCCAGGAGAATATAGTGGAAGCTGCGCACGCATGCATAACTCATCAATTACATTACTATAACCTCGCTCGAGTAATAAGGGAAACCGAATATGCACACGACAGTATCACTCACTCGAAGTTGTAAGGAAAGAGTATTAAATCTTTGTTTTGATTTATTATCAATGATTTGAGCAAGTTGGCCTCGGCATCTTTGGCGCTCTTTTTAACCTGAAATTCATCTATGAGACTTGTGTTAATGAACCCAATATCATACATTTCTGCTTTTCTGCACTCGACGATCTTCAGTCTGCATAATATAGTGAGGATAATTATAAATACATGCAATGAAAGAGCTGAGCTATATATAGAGACTTAATGACAGAAGTAGTACTTACAGACAGTAGCAAGTGACCGTTAATTTATCGAGGGCCTTTTGATTGAAGAACTGGAAGAACACCTCAAATGGAACACACAACAGATCAATTCCGACGAGGTCGTGCTCCTCTTTAACTCTCAGATACAAAGTATCCGTCCCCCCAGACTCTCTGCAGGTTTTCATGTACCGATCATGGAATCTTCGCATCATCGTTGTTAGAGATTTTTCATCTTTGACGAGAGGCTTCCCGTACTCGTATCTGTGTTCATCCACCTCCAAGAAATCACAATGTACATCGTCGGGCAGGTAATCTCCAAGATTGTTATAACCGGGTACCATCCCCGGAGCATTAGCGACGATGTCGCTAGACACATTGAGCGGGGGGCACGATTGGTTCGCTTGTTCGCCGAGCTGGGCAATTTTTTTCCCAGCTACTCGTCGTTCTTTTAACCTTTGATCACTGACAGTACTTCCCGACCGCTCCGCTTCGAGATATACCTTTTCAGTAACGCTCATAGTTGGTTTTCGGCGGAGACTTTGGTGGTTTCCTCAGGGCAGCATAGTGCGCTTTGCTTTCACCGGATCTACCTTCTCCTCCGGAGGTGGATGTCTCTCTGCTTTCGCCCCTTCAAAGAAGTCCTTCACTTCTTTTTGCACAATCTTCTTGTTTTCTTCCACGGTCATCTCGTACGGCAACTTTTCTAGAGGCTTGAGAGGTGAACCGTATCTGTATTGCCTCCCGCCTCTAGCTGTACTGCTAGACGCCGGAGCAGACGGAGCGGCTGCGACTGTCTTCTTTCGTGCTTGCTTACGAGGCGGAGGAGAAGGACTACGACGCGCCGAAGCAGCCGGGGCGGCGGCGGGTCTCTTCCGCCCTTGCTGGCGAGGCGGAGAAGGAGGAGGCTGGTGGCTGCTCGGGCGCGCCGGCGCAGGCGGAGAAGGAGGCGGAGTGCCGCCACGCGCCGGAGAAGGAGGTTGAGTGCCCTGATCGTCACTCGCCGGAGGAGGAGGCGGTGGAGGAGGCGGAGTGCCCTGACTCGCCGGAGGAGGAGGAGGAGGAGGCGGAGGCGTCCAGTTCGGAAGGTTGATGAGCTCCTTCCGCCATATGCATGGAGTCTTCAGACAAGAACCCAGCCGAGTCTCCCCATCACCCGTAGGGTGGTCAAGCTGGAGGTCCTCAAATCCTTCTGTGATTTCATCCACCATCACCCTAGCATATCCTTCTGGAATTGGCCGGCAGTGAAAAGTTGCGCCAGGTTCAGGAGGTGCAACAGAGTCAACAGCCGCCTTGACTTTCAATTCCATCCACTTCGTCATAAGGTGGCAATGCTGAGACTCCGTGATAGCATCTACGGGATAGCTAGCAGGAGCCGTGAAGACAGGCTCCTGAAGCAGCTCCGTGGAAGCCACGCTGCTCCTCCGCTGAGATGGCGGGGTAGCTTCGGGTGTAGCTTCGGCAGGTCGCATGCTGCTAACTGCCTCTCGTTCCTCTAGCGCTTGTACCCTTGCGTGCAGCGCCTGTAGTTGGGTCAACTCCTTTTTCTTCTTCCTCTCCCGGCGTTTGTAACCGCCTGCGTCGGGAAATCCAGCCTTCCACGAAAGGGAGCCTGGCGTGCCTCGTGTCCGTCCGGGGTGCTCAGGATTCCCGAGGGCCTCTGTGAGCTCGTCGTTCTCTCTGTCCGGAACGAACGTCCCTTGCTGCGCCTTTTCGATATACTCCTGAAGCTTCTCGATGGGTGTGTTCAGCTGCTCGTTGGTCCAAACGCACTTCCCTGTTACAGGGTCCAATTTTCCCCCAACCCCGAAGAACCAAGTCCTGCAACGGTCTGGCCAGCGTCGCGTCTCTGGTTCGATCCCTTTATCAATGAGGTCATTCTCAGCCTTGTCCCACAACGGCCGGGCTTTCAGGTAGCCACCTGACCCCGTGCGATGGTGATGCTTCTTCTTTGCAGCATTTTTCTTGTTTGTCGCTGACATCTTCGCTGCTCTCTCAGATTTCTTTTTGGTGACAAATGCGGGCCACTGATCTTTGATCTTCTCAAATCGGCCGATGAATTCTGGAGTCTTGTCTTGGTCGACAAACGATGATTTCAGCTCATTCTTCCACCTCCTGAATAGCTCAGCCATCTTCTTAAGAGCATAAGCCTTGATCATTGGCTTTTTAACTGGATTCTCCGGATCCTCCTCTGGCGGGAAGGTGAAATTTTCCTGCAGCGCGGTCCAAAGATCAGCTTTCTGCCTATCGCTGACATAAGACACCTGAGAGTCTTTGTCCTTAGGCTTCAACCATTGCTCGATGCTGATCGGGATCATGTCCCTAACTAGAACCCCGCACTGAGCATTAAATTTTTGCTTGGTCCGGAGGGGTTCAATCGGTTGGCCAGCGCGATCAATTTCGATGATCGTGTACCTTTCATCCGCGCGCAACTTTCTCTTCGGGCCTCGTCTCGTTACCGAAGTGTTGCTCGATCCGGAGGGCTAGAAAAGAAGAAAAAGAAGAGAGTTAATATGTGTACATACCAAAAACAATTAATGCATCAATTAGCTATAGTCAGCACATGCTTAATTAATTAATATATATACCTGGCCGGACTCCGTTCGGTCACCGGAGCCGTCATCACGGTGTCCTTCCCCCTCCATTCGGTCACCGGAGCCGTCATCACGGTGTCCTTCCCCCTCCATTCGGTCACCGGAGCCGTCATCACGGTGTCCTTCCTCCTCCATTGTTTGATCATCGTCGTAGCCTGCTTCTTCATCCTGTCTTTCCAGACCATCGGTGCATGTGTCGTTGAGAAACGACAAGACGGCATCACTTCCGTGTGCGATTATCTCCCCCAACACCGCTTCTTTTGCTTCGTCTCGGGGGTGCGGATCCATAGTTTCTGCAAATATTTACAACATGGCAATTATTATTCAAACATGACAGATGGATATATTAGTGGCAAACGTTGAACTAGCTAGCTAAGCACAATAAGGAATCATATTAGTGGCCTGGCGTCGACGCTTCTCTAGGGTTTGGGGTGGCCTCGGCAACGCTTCAAGGGTTTGGGGTGGCCTCAACAACGCTTCAAGGGTTCGGGGTGGCCTTGACGACAATGCTCTTTTAACTTGGTAAATTTGGGTGGCCTCAAGAGAGTTTATCGATCGGGTAGGGGCGCGGCGGGAGGGGGTAGGAGACCGACATTGTTTTTTTCTAGGGTTTGGGTGTCCTCGAGAGTTTTGGTCGAGCGAGAGGGCCGGGGGGTGCTCCGGACGTCCCCCTCACTTTAACAAAGAACTACCTTAAAAAAAGACTTGCTTCGCCGCGGGTCCTTCTTCATTTTTTCCTTTGTTTTTTCGTATATGTTTGTTTTCGTTTTCATTCTACATTTTCGTACATATGAAAAAATTAAAGTTTCTATACAAAAGTGCACAATTTTTATGAACAAATTACAACATCTAAATTAACTATACATCTAAATAAATATAACTATACATCTGAAATTTTCCTAATCTTAAAACTAAACTAAACATAAACTAAAATAATCTAAAAAACATGTAAAAACATCTAAAAATAGCATCTAAAAACATCTAAAAAACATCTAAAATCTAATAGCTAGCACCCGGCAGGGGCGGAGGGGCACGGCGGAGGGGCCGGCGCCGGCGGGGCAGGGCAGGGGCGCAGGGGGCGGGACAGGGGAGGGGCGCGGGAGCAGGCTGGTGCTCACATGGGGCGGCGGGGCAGGTGGGCGGCGCGTCGGGGCCGGCAGGGGCGCGAGGGTCGACGCCGTCGTCGGGGCAGAGGGCGTCAGCGGCGGCGGCGGCGACGTTGAGCAGCCTGACGGCGTCGGTGGCGGCGGCGACGGCGACGTCGAGCAGCCTGACGGTGTCGGTGGCAGCGGCGACGGCAAGGTGGAGCAGGGGTGTCGGGCGGCGACGGCGAGGAGGAGCAGGGGCGTCGGGGGAAGAAGTGATGGATTTGGTCGAAACTGCTAAGTGTTTTCTTATATACCCAGGGCATTGGTCCCGGTTCGTGACAGCAACCAGGACGAATGCGACCTTTAGTCCCGGTTGGTGCCAACAACCGGGACCAAAGGCCTCTTTTCAGCAGCCGAAAGGGCGGGAAGCGGCGGCCTCTGGTCTCGGTTGGTGGCACCAACCGGGACTAAAGGGGTGGCATTGGTCCCGATTGGTGCCACGAACCGGTACCAATGCACCCCTTTAGTACCGGTTGGTGCCACCAACCGGGACCAAAGGCCTTGTGCTGCTGCGCCCGCGTCGAAAGTTTAGTCCCACCTCGCTAGTTGAGAGGGGCGCGCAGTGGTTTATAAGTCCCACTGCCGCACCCCTCTCAAGCTCCTCTCCATTGCAGGCTTACGGGCCTAATTGTGACTGCTATGCCTAATGGGCCTTATGCGGGCCTGAATCCTGGCCCATGGATGGGTTTCTAGTCGTATTCAGGCTGTGGTGGCCCAGTAGGTGGCAAATTTTTTATTTTTCCAGTTTTTCTGTTTTCTTTTTTGCTTTATTTTTTTGTTTTGTTTCTACTTACAACAAAATACTTATTTATTTTATTTTATTTTGTTTCTAATTACTTATTTATTTTATTTTATGAAAATTCTTTTTGCTATTAAAGTTTCTAACAAACAAAGTTCTTTATGAAAATTCTTTTTGCTTTTAATGATTTTGAACAGAAAATACTTTTATAATTTTAGTTGCATCAATTTTATATAATTTTAGTTTCATAAATTTTAGAGGTTGCTTATAATGTTTTGAACAGAAAATACTTTGATAATTTTAGTTTCATAAATTTTATTTATGTTATTAAAGTTTATTTTATTTTGTTTCTACTTATATATTTTATTAAAGTTTATATTATTTTGTTTCAAATTACTTATTTATTTTATTTTATGATAATTCTTTTTGCTATTAAATTTTCATGCATTTACTGATTATTTTGAGCTATAAGACCCTGAAATTGAAAAACATTTCAAATGAACTCTGAAAATGTTAAAAGTTGGCATGGTATCATCATTTCACCCACATAGCATGTGCAAGAAAGTAGAGAGTGTTACGGCAAAAACTGGATGCACTTCGTGTACAAAACAGACAATCTCTTTCGAAGTATCAAGGTTTCATACGGAAACTCGTCTGTTACAAAAGGATTTCATTTTTTCGAACTTATTTGAATTCCATAGTTTTTCTATGTTCAAAATGCACCATTCAAAGCCACATCATCAATTTTCAACCCTTTCTGACTTCATTTGTTATTTTTCATGCATTTACTGATTTTTTCAGCTATAAGACCTTGAAATTGAAAAGCACTACAAATGAACTCTGAAAAGGTTGAAAGTTGGCATGGTATCATCATTTCCCCCACATAGCATGTGCAATAAAGTAGAGAGGCTTACGGCAAAAACTGGATGCACTTCGTGTACAAAACGGACAATCTCTTATAAATATCAGGATTTCATACGGAAACTCGTTTGTTACAAAAGGATTTCATTTTTTTGAACTTATTTGAAGTCCATACTTTTTCTGTGTTCAAATGCACCATTCAAAGCCACATCATCAATTTTCAACCCTTTCTGACTTCATTTGTTATTTTTCATGCATTTACTGATTTTTTTCAGCTATAAGACCCTGAAATTGAAAAGCATTACAAATGAACTCTGAAAAGGTTGAAAGTTGGCATGGTATCATCATTTCACCCACATAGCATGTGCAAGAAAGTAGAGAGGCTTACGGCAAAAACTGGATGCACTTCGTGTACAAAACGGACAATCTCTTTCGAAGTATCAGGGTTTCATACGGAAACTCGTCTGTTACAAAAGGATTTCATTTTTTTGAACTTATTTGAACTCCATAGTTTTTCTGTGTTCAAAATGCACCATTCAAAGCCACATCATCAATTTTCAACCCTTTCTGACTTCATTTGTTATTTTTCATGCATTTACTGATTTTTTCAGCTATAAGACCCTGAAATTGAAAAGCACTACAAATGAACTCTGAAAAGGTTGAAAGTTGGCATGGTATCATCATTTCACCCACATAGCATGTGCAAGAAAGTAGAGAGGCTTACGGCAAAAACTGGATGCACTTCGTGTACAAAACGGACAATCTCTTTCGAAGTATCAGGGTTTCATACGGAAACTCGTCTGTTACAAAAGGATTTCATTTTTTTGAACTTATTTGAACTCCATAGTTTTTCTATGTTCAAAATGCACCATTCAAAGCCACATCATCAATTTTCAACCCTTTCTGACTTCATTTGTTATTTTTCATGCATTTACTGATTTTTTCAGCTATAAGACCCTGAAATTGAAAAGCACTACAAATGAACTCTGAAAAGGTTGAAAGTTGGCATGGTATCATCATTTCACCCACATAGCATGTGCAAGAAAGTAGAGAGGCTTACGGCAAAAACTGGATGCACTTCGTGTACAAAACGGACAATCTCTTTCGAAGTATCAGGGTTTCATACGGAAACTCGTCTGTTACAAAAGGATTTCATTTTTTTGAACTTATTTGAACTCCATAGTTTTTCTGTGTTCAAAATGCACCATTCAAAGCCACATCATCAATTTTCAACCCTTTCTGACTTCATTTGTTATTTTCATGCATTTACTGATTTTTTCAGCTATAAGACCCTGAAATTGAAAAGCATTCAAATGAACTCTGAAAAGGTTGAAAGTTGGCATGGTATCATCATTTCACCCACATAGCATGTGCAAGAAAGTAGAGAGGCTTACGGCAAAAACTGGATACACTTCGTGTACAAAACAGACAATCTCTTTCGAAGTATCAGGGTTTCATACGGAAACTCGTCTGTTAAAAAAGGATTTCATTTTTTTGAACTTATTTAAACTCCATAATTTTTCTGTGTTCAAAATGCACCATTCAAAGCGACATCATCAATTTTCAACCCTTTCTGACTTCATTTGTTTTTTTCATGCATTTACTGATTTTTTCAGCTATAAGACCCTGAAATTGAAAAGCACTAAAAATGAACATGGATAGATAAGTGACCAAATTAATAGTAGTTCATCATCACATTAAAACCAAAGTACATACATAGTTCAAATTAAACAACATATAGCTCTCCAGAGCATCTAGTTAAACCATACATTAAAACTATGTAAAACCTTTCAATGCAACAACAAATGCGATCATAATCACAACTAAGGTAACAATTGATCCAACGGCATAATGATACCAAGCCTCGGTATGAATGGCATATTTTCTAATCTTTCTAATCTTCGACCGCATTGCATCCATCCTGATCTTGTGATCATCGACGACATCCGCAACATGCAACTCCAATATCATCTTCTCCTCCTCAATTTTTTTATTTTTCCTTCAAGTAATTGTTTTCTTCTTCGACTAAATTTAACCTCTCGACAATAGGGTCGGTTGGAATTTCCGGTTCAACCACCTCCTACATAAATAAAATCTATGTCACGTTGGTCGGCATATTTGTCATAAACAATAAATGAACCAAATAGTTATAAAAAGATAATATATACCACATCCAAATCATAGACAGGACGAGGGCCAACGGGGGCGGATACCAGAACCATCGCACTATATAATAATAAGGAATAATAAAAGTAAGAAAATTAGACAAGTATCTATCTCAAGTAAGAATTTTTTTCTTTCAGAAAGAAGATAAGAACAAGAGGCTCACCACGGTGGTGCCGGCGACGAGATCGGCGCGGGCGATCGACGGCGGTGAAGACGGGGACGGGACGTGACGGACCGCTAAACTTAGAAAAATCTCGGGGAAAATGGAGCTCGGAGGTCGAGTTTCGAGAGAAGAAATATTAACTAGTGTGGCTCGGACATTTCATCGAACACCTCATGTGCATAGGAGGTGAGCTAAAGCACCTAAATGCCCTCCCCTCGCCGGCCAGCAAAAAACAGAGCAGTGTGGAGTGCTCTGCTCGCCGGCGATGGGCTATATAGGCAAATCATTTGTCCCGGTTCGTGGCTGGAACCAGGACCAATGGTTATGGGTCAGGAGCGAGGCCCATTGGTCCCGGTTCGTGCCTAGAACCGGGACAAATGGGTCCAGACGATCTGAAACCAAAGCCCGCGAGGCCCCGGCCGGCCACCTGGGCTCACGAACCGGGACGAATGCACCCGTTGGTCCCGGTTCGTACAAGAACCGGGACTAATGGGCTGGCCAGGCCCGAACGAAAGCCTCTTTTTTTACCAGTGAAACATTCCTGAAGGGCAATAAGAGAATATATTAACCTAAAATTAGGTACAAGATTCAGTGACCAGCATTAAAGATATAACCTGTTGAGAATGAGAACACTCACCAGGCAGCATCAGGATTATCACAATCTCCACACAGTGGAGGGTTTGCAGTAGACCTTCCGTCGTAGCAGCGGTTGTCCATTAGTTTCCGAAAAATCGCTACACCTACTCGATTTATCCTGAAATATTTGCAGCACATTGACCTTGTTAGAGCAGACATCGTTGGCAAAGTGCAAAACAAAATACTCCCTCCGTCTCATAATGCAAGACGTTTTTTGACACTAGTGTAGTGTCAAAAAACGTCTTACATTATGGGACGGAGGGAGTAGATATTAGATAAGTAATTCACCATTTCATCACAACAGTCGAGTTGACATAGCATTTGGTAGCAACAATGGTATGTCCACAATGTAAAAAATAAAAAATCAATGATGTAATCATCAAACAATTTACCTTCGCATATCTTGACATCTTCTGGCAGCTCCGGGTATACAGGAGTAGCAGACCACACAAAGTAACCACCAGGCTGTAATAGTCTGTTCAATTCTAGCAAGAGCTTACCGCCTGCCAGACAACACTGATAAATTCAGACAACAGCAACATAGAGGAATGATATTGTACAAAAGGAGGCTTGTTGTAGAAGAAAGTACCTTCAATATGCCATGGTACTCTACAGCGTGCACAGTGTACAGCATCAAAGACCCTGCTGGGAAATGGGAGCCTTTCGTACCCATAACCACTGATATAGCAGGGATTCCTCTCTCGACGGCAAACTGCACCTGAGCTTCATGCTCATCTTTAGGTGCAAACGACATCGTAAGCACATCTCTCTCAAACAGATATCCTCCAAAGCTAGCAACAACTCCACAGCCAACGTCTACCCGGGTCCGTTTTCCCCATGCCACATCTTTCTGTGCCTTCGTGGTAGCATCAGACATGTCAAACAGAGAACCTCATATTTAAGTTTTAACTACATTTAATTCCTAAATCCAATGCATTATGCTTTTTTCACAAGGAAAGAATAATCCTATTATGTACTCCCTGAGTCGCTTAATATTGTGTCAAAAACGCTCTAATATTATGGGATGGAGGAAGTATAATTTAATTCTACAAAAACTTGTGCGCGGTACTTACTCAACGAATCATTTGCATTATCTGATCATAGCATGACTAGAGTAACTTATTGTGTATAAACTCCTGCAATAATTATTTCACAGTGCAAAGGCTCTGAACTTGTCAACTTCTGAATGATACTCTGAGGAACGGTAGCATGTCTGAGTGTTACCTCCTGAATGATATCAATGTGATGCAGAGCACCATGCTTGAACTGAGTTCTGCCTCCCAGAAAGATGAGGTGCTTGTTAGAATAAATCCAAGGCGCTCCGTCGATCTACCGAGGACCAAATAATCACACAAGCACGACACCGAGATTTATTAACGAGGTTCACCGATATGGCTACATCCCGGGGCATGACTACGGGCGCTCTTCCCTATGACACCGTCACAATACCGCACCCGGCCGCCCGGCCGCCGGCACACGCCGTCGGCTCCCCCGCGTGCCCGTGCTATTATGTTGGCATAGGTTACATCGTGTGTCTATCCCCGATATATATGAGAGGCCTAGGATACAAGTGTCCTATTAGGACACAACTCCTACCCTGTCTACATACAGTCCAAAATCAAGTCCAACTGTAACCTACCTTGTACAATAATATTCGACACAACTCTAACAAACTCCACCTTGACGAATATTCTTCACCACCTTGAATTCATCCATGCGCCGAACCTCCATGTACATTGGACTTGAGATACGCCGTGAGCCCCGCTGCTACTCCCAGACTCCATGTGACTCCACCTGCAACTGTAGTCCCTTCTCGTCTTCTTCACAGTCAACACTCGAGCAACATTAAGTTCCTCATTACTCTACTTTGTGCTCCCAACATCCGGAGAGTCCGTTCAACGCTATCACACACCGACCATTGTCTGCGTGAAAGTGAACAACTCACATGTTGGACGCCACATATAAGAGTTACCTGAACTCAATGTCACCGCTCTTTCTTGACCGCCTGTCTGAAACTTGAAGGAATTTCACCGCCGCCCTGTGTCACCCTGAGTCAAATTCACAGTTGTCTCACCGTTTTCCCGGATAGTCTCTGACATGTCCCATGGCTATAGTACTCCACCTCCTTCTATACTTGTCATCCGCACTTTGCCATGTGCACTGAACACCACAGAATATACGGTCGTGTACTCTCTCAGCTTTTGACAATTTCAGACTTTCCGCCACTTTCTCAGATTCTCCATAGTCAACTCTTGTCCATCAACTAGCACTGATAGACCCAGTCACCAACTTGAATCTGGTACTCGTCAACACTGCTTCAGCACGCTCTGCACACTTTATCTGACCACATGTCTGATGACCAGTGCCTTGGCCTGTCGCTGTGTCCCGTGCTTACCGCACGCCTCGCCACTATCACCGCGTCGAGCCTCTACTGTCCTGGTCGAGTCTCCCGGGTAGCTTGCCCACACTACCTCAACCGCCACTGCAGAGAACCACCGATCATCACCGACCTATGCCGAGTATCACGTCTCCATCAAACCATTGGGCCCCAGTCCGATCCACGTGTCTCTCGCTATCCCGCTGAAATAGGCTTCGATTCTCCGATATCTTACACCGTAGCCCCTCGGTCAGCACAGAGTGAAGTCTTCCACCAGACCCCAACTCCACCTTCAACATGACTCCATAGTGGTTGTACGTGCCACCCTGTGCCTTGTCAACTTCAAACTCTCATGTGTACACTGCCTTGAATCAACCCTGCGCCATTGTCTTGTCGAAGCCGCACAAGCTCTCAGGCCTGCATCACGTGTTTCCACGCCCCAGAAGTCGTCCACCATCAGCATCACACTCCTATGTCGTCGTCGCTGAAATCACCGCCGTCTTCTACTTTGACCAACATCCATGTCGATCCATCAGACTGTCCAGTCCGACCCAGCCAAAATTATCCGACTGCAACCATGCTTCACCCTGCGTCGTGTCCGCTCGCACATCTCCATGCCTTGCTTAACGCCCTGTGTATGCATGATCCACGACGCGCTCCAGGCTCCTCCGAGCCTTATACGCACGTTACCAATTTACTGTCGTCTCTGTGGTAGGACGTTCTTCCTGATGCATGCACTCCATGTACTTTCGACTAGCACAAACAGCACCCAATACGCAACGTGTCCTAAATCCTGCCCTTGACTTTTGATTGCTCTTTTCCTTTTAGCAAATCTCCTGTCGCCTGCATGCACCGAAGCTTCTTCTGTAGACCTATAGCGACCAAAGCTGCTCCCTGTTCGACCGTCTGCGTGCCTAGCTTGCTGCGCCTGGGCCATCTGAGTGCCATGGGCCTGCTGCTGCATCCAGCCCAGCCCCAGCCTCCATCGAGCGATCGGCCTGGAAAGCACGCTAGCTCGTCGGCCACGCGTGTGTCGAGCCTCGCGCGCCGCCTCCCTGCTGCCGCTGGCTGTACGTGTGGCAAATTTGACAATTTTGACCTATTGACAAAATCAATTCACAGACTGAACTGCCCGTAAAACTATTTCACACCCCTGACCCTTATGTGTAGCGCCCGCCACGCCGGCGCCACACCCTACGGTGCAGCGCCTAGCTCCGGGGCGTTGCACCTCTGTCCACCGTGGCAGCCCATGGGCCCGCACCCAGCAGTGCAACGCCTCCGAGCTAGGCGCCGCACATGTAATGTGCAGCGCCTAGCCGCTAGGCGCTACACGTGTAATGTGCAGCGCCTAGCCGCTAGGCGCTGCACTGTGACTTATCCAGCCACTTGGCTGGCCCCCCCTCCCCCACCCCCCCACCACACACTCTTCACTCTCTCCCCGAGCTTTGCCCCCTCTCCCACTCTCCCCCCTCTCAAATCTTCTTCCAAATCTTGCAAATTTGAAGAATTTGTCCGTGGATTTCGAAGTCAAACCCTCCCTCAAGGTAATAATCTCCGATCCCCTTGTTTTGATCGAAGTAAAGTTCTCCCATTGCTCATTTGTTGGTAGTTTGGGGAAACCCTAGTTTTGTTTGGATCTAGAGATTTGCATGGAGATGTGAGATGTTTTTTTGCCAATTTCTATGATTAGGCTTTGTTAGTATGCTAGGGTTATTCTTATGGGTGTTCTTATGTTGGTGCTAGGGTTAGGTTTAGGGCTAGGGTTATGGTTAGGGTTATGGTTAGGGTTAGGGTTATGGTTAGGGTTAGGGTTGTTGTTTCATATATATATTAGGGTTTGTATTCGGTGTTAATCCATGGATTAGTACTCATGGAAGCAATGTTACCTTGTGTTCATTGCTTATAGGGATGGGAAGAACATGTGTGTTTGTTCATCATGGGGACAAAGACGCCTTTTTAAAAGGAAATAAAGAACCGGACCCGGATGAGTTTGACATGGTGTTTGATAGTAGTCCTAGCTATGCGGAGCTCTTGCAACAAGTTAGGAAAGATTTGAATTGGATGGACCCTAGTGATATCATTGAGTTGGAGGGAAGGCATAATGTTGGTTTTGAAATGCACATCCGTTGGAAGACAATGCGTGTAAACTCGGAGCAACGTTGGGTTGCATACAAGGAGACGGTGGCCGAATCACTAGACAAGGCTCTTGAGTTATTTGCAACGAAGAAGGTTGATTCAAGTTTGAATTTGGACTTGAACCGGAACCCCTCCCCTTTGGTTGCTAGTAGCCCCCCATCCTTGAAGCGAGATGAAATTGTTGAACCTCTTTTGACCCAAGAAGTGAGGCCAACATTGAGCCCGTATAGAAACAACCAAGATGAATCTTTGCAAGAGGACAATGATGAGTATGCGGACGATGACAATGAAGTTGATCTCCATGACAACAATGTGGGTGATCTCGACAAATATCATTTGCAAGAGACAATGGACCATTCCATCCCTTTTTCCCGTGCATATGCATCGGACTCGGATGACGATGGTCCCGATGAACAAGTTGATGCGGAGGGGTTCACGGTGAAGGAGGCCGAAGCTTTCGAGAAGGTATTTGGTCGGGATCATCGGACTACATTGTTCAAGGATGTTAGTCTCGCGGATGAAGCCGTGGTAGATGGTGGCCAATGTGTACCTCTTGGGGTTAGGCCAAGCTCTCACCGTGATTTGGTAGACGACAAGAACCGGATTGCTAAAGGTTCTAAGTTCGACAGCTTGTTGGATTTGAAGATGTGGCTCGACAACTACTCGGTTACGCATTATCGTCCACACAAGGTGGTGCACTCGGACGTCAATGTGCGCTACACGGTTGCATGTGCATGTGAAGATGAAAAGGAGGTCCAACTTGGACTTACAAGAGGCCGTGGTGGTGGTAGAGGTCGTGGAAAGGAGGTCCAACAAGGAGTGGCAAGACGCCGTGCCGGTTGTCCGTGGATTGTGCGTGCAAGACCATGGAAAGGAGGTCCTACTTGGCATGTAGTGAGTTGTGTGCCAACTCACATGTGCCAAGGCAAAAGGGTGGATGGCAAGATTGTGTCCGAAGACCACAAACAACTCACGTCCGAGTTCATCGCTTACAGGCTCTCCAACTCAATATCCACACTTCCAACAATGAGCGTCCAACATGTCATTGACCTTGTGAAAGCCATCTTTCATTACAAGGTGAAATACGGCAAGGCATGGAAGGCGAAGCAAGCCGCATTTAAGATGTTGTATGGTACATGGGAGGAAGCATACAACCGAATCCCTAGGTTGTTGTTAGCCATGGCCGCGACAAACCCGGGCATGGTTCATGTGGTCGAGCCTCATGGGCACCAAACAACGGTTCATGAAGGAAGGAAAGTCAGAGTATTTGGCCGTGCTTTTTGGGCGTTCGAACAATGTGTGAGGGCTTTCGAACATTGTAGGCCGGTCATCGCAATTGATGGCACGTTCTTGACCGGACAATACAAGGGCACCTTGTTGGTTGCGATAGCAAGAGATGCCAATAACCGGGTGTTGCCATTGGCATTTGCTTTGGTTGAGGTGGAAAACAATGACAACTGGGAGTGGTTTCTGCATCTTTTGAGGACGAAGGTGTTACCCGCTCAAAGGGGAATTTGTGTCATATCGGATCGGAATCAAGGAATTCTTAACGCCGTGGAGATTGACATTCCCGGGCATGCTCCGTTGCACCATCGCTGGTGCATGAGGCACTTTTGTTCGAACTTCTATAGGGCATGTGGCCTTAAGGAGTTGGCCGGTGATCTTCAAGATTGTTGTCTCGCTTTCTCCGATAAGCGCTTCGCCACTTTGTACAACAAATTGCTCGCACACAAAAAACTTGATCCCGGGGGTCAAGAGTTTCTCAATAGGCACATTCAATACCGGAACAAGTGGGCACGTGCTTTTGATGAAGATGGCCGGAGATACGGTCAAATGACAAGCAATATGGCCGAATGCTTCAATAGGGTGCTCAAAGGTGCACGTGGATTACCCGTGACGGCAATAGTTCAATACACATTTGACAAGATGAATGCGTACTTTGTAAAGTACTCGATGGAAACCGATGCACAGATAGCGGGTGAGAACCCACGGAAGTACAAGTTCCCACGCAAAGTTGATGAATGGTTGCTATTTCAATCACGGAAGGCGGACTCAGAAGAAGCTATATTATATGACAATGAAGAGTGGAAGTACGAAGTGAAAGAGCCAGGAGGAACCACAAATGATGGCCGGCAACATGGAGGTCGGGCTTTCAAGGTGTCGTTAACACAATGTGATTGCACTTGCGGGGGGCCATTGTTGCTTCATCTCCCATGCTCACATTTGTATGCCGCCGGCCGCGTTAGGAATGTGGACATCAATCACCCACGCACCATGAGGGAGTCGGAGTTCTCAATCATGACGGTCAAGAAAACATGGGCTCCCCGCTATCACCCATACTTTGACCAATCACAATGGCCGGAGTATCATGGAGTTCAACTATGGCCGGATCCGGAGTTGAAGGTTGTTAAACGGGGTAGACGTAAGACAAAGCGTCTTAGAGGCGACATGGACGGATGGGGCCATGGTGGGTGCCGCGAAGCGGGCAACGACCAATTCCAAGAGCCTCGTGAGAGCTCCCGTTGTGGGGAGTGCAAAGGTCATGGCCACAACAAAAGAAAATGTACCAAACCAAGGAAAAGGTCCAAGAAAAATGATGCAAGCACAAGCCAACATGGAGCTACACAAGGGAGCCAACCAAGTGGTAGCCAACCTAGTGGTAGCCAACCTAGTGGTAGCCAACAAGTGCCAAGCCAACCAAGTGGTAGCCAACCAAGTGGTAGCCAACAAGTGCCAAGGCAACCAAGTGGTAGCCAACAAGTGCCTAACCAACCAAGTGTTAGCCAACCTAGTGGTAGCCAACAAGTGCCAAGGCAACCAAGTGGTAGCCAACAAGTGCCTAGCCAACCAAGTGTTAGCCAAAGAGGATCTAGGCAACAAAGAGGTCGGCAACTTGGACTTACAAGAGGCCGTGGTGGTGGTAGAGGTGGTGGTGGTGGTGGTCTCGGCCGTGGTGGTGGAAGAGCTCGACATGGTGGTAATGGCCGTGGTGATGGTCTCGGCCTTGGTGATGGTCTTGGCCTTGGTGGTGGACTTGGCCGTGGTGATGGACAAGCGCAAGTTCGTTATAGAGGAATGTTTGGATACCTAGATGGACCGTTTCCGTATGTTCCTCACTAACTATAATGTATCATATGTTCTTGTTTTTTCATATGTTCTTCTTTTTCATATGTGCTTCCATTTGTTCTTATTGTCCTTACTAACCGTTATGTTCCACTCATTGTAGGTATGGCGGCTTCCCAACCCAACAAACCAACGATGAAGGAGGATGGCGAAGATGAGATGGCCGGATGGTGGGAGAAGGCTGCGAAGAAGCTTAGAGAGGAGGATGCAGCCAAGCTAAAGAAGAAGAAGGAAGAGGAGCTTGAGAAGGAGAGGAAGCGGAAACAGAGTGTGGCAAATGCGATGCGCGCTAGGGAGCAAGCGTTGATGAGGAAAGTTGAGGAGGCACAGAAGAAGCGTCAACAGGATTTTGAAGAAAGAACCATGAAGCTTTGGGCAATTGCAGCTGAAAAAGAAGAGAGGGACAATCAGATATTCATGGAGAGGGTGGTTAAGGAGGCTCACCTCATAAGAAAAAGGGAGGAGGAAGAGGAAGAAGAGAGGAAGAAGAAGAAGGGAAAGGGGCCTTGCTCTACGCAATAGAGCTATGTCTCCAATGTGATTTGGTTGTGAACTACTATGTCTCCAATGTGATTTGGTTGTGAACTACTATGTGCCGTGAACTACTATGTCTCCTCCTCGATTTGGTTGTGAACTACGAAAGGTACGACCACTCCAAGTTCAACGACATAACAATTCGCACTCGAAGTTCAACATTATAAAAAAAACTAAGATGACTAGTGCTTTCCACGCTTGCTGGGTCCTCCCCCCCTCTTGACGCTTATCTTCTTCACCTTCCTAGGAAGAGGAACCCGCTCCGGCTCCGGCTCCGCCTCCGGTTCGACATCGTCATCCAAATAGTCATCCAAAGCCGCCATCCGCGAGGTGCCGACCGTCCTTTTGCCTCTTTGGGTGAAGTCTTCAGGTGTGTACTTGTTGATTCCCCTCCTAGGCTTCAACTCGTATGCAGACCGAGCCCGGTACGTCCCCAAGGTCATATCATCAGCAACCTATGCATCAACAAAATATATGGAAAGACCGTGTGTGAGGATATAGTTAGCAATGCATCAACAAATGGATATATATCGTCATGACATACCTCTTGGGTGACCGCACCCACATCCTCATCCTCGAAAGGTTCACCATGGCTCTGCCCCGAAGCGGGATCTGATGGTGTCGCCGACCTAGACCGTTCTGGTGATACATACTCGGGGTCACGACAACCGAAAAGGTTTGATAGCCGCCTTAACTTTTGGCCCTGGCACTGCAACATGTACAAGTGAATGAGACATGGAACGTACCAACAAATGTTAAGTGCTAGTTTGAAGGAGATTTGAACCTTAATGAATTCTCGAAGTGCACCTTCCCCATCGCTTTTGCCAGCCGGGGTTGTTTCCAGAATAGTCTCGGTCTCGTCAGCTGCTTTCTTGATCTGGGCACGCTATGAACAGAAACGGTATCAAAGTGTTAGGCAAGTGAAGATGTGAAAAGTGCGAATGGAAAAGCAAGAAGGGCTAACCACAAAGTTCATCATTGGAGCTGAAGGGATCACCGAGTTGCCTTTCCTGACTAATGCGTTGTACTGGTGCTGGGCTACCTCATCAAAAATGGTGGGTTCTTCCAGAATCTCCTCAGCATACGCCGGCTGGCATACCTCCACGCGGGTACTTGCAAGAAACCATGCGAGATAGTTGTTGAACGCGATCGGGCAGTGCTCACGAAGCTGGGCTCGTTTTCCAGTCCTTGCTTGCTCCACACTAAGAGCAAACTGCACGACATACTTCTTGTGATGGCTGGCCCAATCCTTGATCTTCCGTTGCTTTTTCCTATCCAACCTGCAAGTTAGAAACAGAATATTAGCATCATCGAAACCGTCGAGAAGCTGCTAAGTGCTCAAGGTTAATTATATCTTACGCGTGTAGCAACTTGTCCGTGTCCTCCCACTCCGGCGGGTGTGGCTGGAACAAACCAAACTGGCGGAAAACCCGATGTGGCAGGTGAAGCTCAACCGCCCAGTTGCATATCAGTGGGCACCGCATATGCCAGAGATCCCTATCCCTAATGCACATCGGATTAAGCCTGAACTCTATAGGGTTACCAAAACTCTCTCCTTTTCCATACGGCTCCCATTCCACCTACAAAATGGGATTGAATGCAAAATTGATATCGAGTGAAGATACAAGCATGATAATCACTTATGCAAGGTCGGTTCACCTGCTCAGGCGTGATCGCGTCCAACTCGCTCTTGTACAACTTGTACATTACCGAGGGATCATCCGTCGTCTCATTTAACACATCCCACTTGTAAGCCCAAGTGGGGAGCCGTAGTGGGTCGTCTTTATCGTCCCAATCCTCGTACTTCACGGTCTTAGGTCGTCCAACCGGCAGACGCTCCCAGCTCCATATGGAAAGTGCGAGCAGACAACCACCAATACCTCCAGTGTGCCTACAACTGGCATCGTCCAACTGCACATAAAAAAGAACATGGTCAAATTTGCCGCAAGAGCGCATTGATAATGTATCAATGAAGTGAAAAGGAAACAACTTCATACCTGTCGATACAAGTAAGCTAGTGTCGCCGAACCCCAACTCCATTTGCTATCGAAGACGGTCAACGCCTTCAGCCACATCCATGGAGCATTCTTGCCTGTGCCATCAGCAAACAGTGTCCTCGATATCACGTACCACATGTAGACACGAGCATAAGTCTTCACCAGGTCCTCATTAGCATCATCGGGGCAATGAGCGAAGTTCGATGATATCCACGTGAAAGTAGCGCCCGCTGCGACTCTTTCCTTCTTCTTATCTTCCCTTTCTGGCTCCCGAGGCTCCGGAGGAACCATACCGATAAGGGCATGCATCTGCGCGCGCCACCCTTCAGAATCGGTGTTCATACATAAAGGATTGCCATCGATAGGAAGACCGGTGATCATAGCGATATCCTGCAGCGTCACGGTCATCTCCCCAGTCCGAAGATGGAAAGTGTGTGTCTCCGTCCTCCAATGATCAATAAGCGCGGTGAGTGCTGCAGCATTGTTGGGTGGCGTCGACCGGCGGACCAACTCAATGAAAGGGAGAAGTCCTACCTCCCTAACATAAGGTGTGTACCGCTCATCATAGCGCATCCCTCCAAGGTTGATCCCGTGAGACCGAAGCTTCAGAGGTGCAAGCTCCTACAAACAAACAAATCATAACATTACATATGTGTTTGAAAAAACATACGAAATTCATAACACCGGCCACTTTCAGTATTACCCGCTGCTCCACCGACATAGCGTACGACCGGTGTTGTTTGTCCCAATGATCATCGAGAAGCCAAACCATCCTAACAATTTCAACAAAGCATTCTTGTCAACACGATTATCTTTTCAATTCAAAAAAACTAAAGTAGGCCTACTACATGCAAGATCCAAAGCATATGGTGCTCCCCCCTACTTGGGCCTACTTCATACAAATAACATGTCAATCTATGTATCCAAACTATAACATGTCAATCTACTTCTCCATAGAAATAACATGTCAATCTACTTCTCCATACAAATAACATGTCAATCTATGTATCCAAACTATAACATGTCAATCTATGTATCCAAACTATAACATGTCAATCTACTTCTCCATACAAATAACATGTTAATCTACTTCTCCATAGAAATAACATGTCATTCTATGTATCCAAACTATATAAATAACCTGTCAACCTATCTATCCAAACCACATTCTAATCTAACAAGGGTTCCCCAAATCTAATATATGCAAGATTCAAACAAAAGTTGCCCAAATCTAATACATGCAAGATTCAAACAAGGGTTCCCCAAATCTTCAAAATATAGTATTTTCTATGGATAGAAAGAAGGGGATCGGAGGAGAGTACCTTCTACGATGGATTGGTGAACAAATGCACGGACCAAATCGTCGGATCGGAAGGATTTGGGAGAGGGGATTGAGAGGGGGAGTGCAGATGGCCGCCGCCCTGTTTTTCTGTAACTGCCAATGGGGAGGGTGGGGGAGGAGAGGGCTGGCGCGTTTGCAGATAAGTCACAGTGCAGCGCCTAGCGGCTAGGCGCTGCACATTACACGTGTAGCGCCTAGCGGCTAGGCGCTGCACATTACAGGTGCAGCGCCTAGCTCGGAGGCGTTGCACTGCTGGGTGCGGGCCCATGGGCTGCCACGGTGGACAGAGGTGCAGCGCCCCGGAGCTAGGCGCTGCATCGTAGGGTGTGGCGCCGGCGTGGAGGGCGCTACACAAAAGGGTTAGGGGTGTGAAATAGTTTCACGGACAGTTCATTCTGTGATTTGATTTCGTCAATAGGTCAAATTTGTCAAATTTGCCTGTACGTGTTCTGCTCGGATCCTGCCACCTCGAACCCAGCTACCGCCGTACGCGCTTCTGATCTTTTGCAACTTCTAATCTCGCCGACTCTACCGTGAATAGCTCTTTTATTCCGATTGCTTTATACGCGCCGATCTCCGATCGCTGCCGCACGTACGCCGTACCTCCACAGGCGCCGGTCTTCATCGCTTTCCTCTAAATCAAGGATCCGCAACCTCCAGACCTTGCAACCTTGCTCATGATACTACTTGTTAGAATAAATCCGAGGCGCTCCGTCGATCTACTGAGGACCAAGCAATCACACAAGAACGACACCGAGATTTGTTAACGAGGTTCACCGATATGGCTACATTCCCGGGGCATGACTACGGGCGCTCCTCCCCATGACACCGTCACAATACCGCACCCCGGCCGCCCGGGTGCCGGCACACGCCGCCGGCTCCCTCGCGTGCCCGTGCTATTATGTTGGCGTATGTTACATCATGTGTCTACCCCCGATATATATGAGAGGCCTAGGATACACGTGTCCTATTAGGACACAACTCCTATCCTGTCTACACACAGTCCAAAATCAAGTCCAACTGTAACCTACCTTGTATAATAATATTCGACACAACTCTAACAGTGCTCGCCGGAGACATGAAACCAGTTATGGTGCCCCTTGTACTGCATCAGCTTGGTATGAGGAACGTTCTATACCATATCTGCACCAACAAAACCTTAGTCAGTCGGGTAAACAAACCAAAACCATGTCTGAAGATATCTGAACTCAAGCATCAACACAGATAATTCAGTTCAGTGTCCAGCTAGAAAGAACCTGGTCTCTGCTCGTCGGCCACCTTATCGGACTCCGGTGACCCGGCGGCAGGTCAGAGGTTCCTCAGGGCAATGCCTCTCCAGGTGCTCGTAGTGCTTGTCGCCCTGGAGCTTTCTCATAGCCTCCACATTGTCGAGGTAGGATGTAATCGGCTCCGGCCTCAACGTCGCAGAGCTTCCAGCTGTGGCTCGCTGGAACACCTGGCGCCGTGGTTCGCTCCTTGTTGGACTCTGCGGCCTGGGTGCGCCACGGGCCTGGCCCATCGCCGTCTGTTGAGGAGCTCGGCGTCCTTCGCGTCCGGGAACACCTCGGCCTCGTCCTTCTTTGCCTGTGGCTTCTCGCCGGGATCCTCATCCGGCTTCCCCATGAGCTCCGGGACACTCTGTTGTTCATCAGCCCCTTTGCTTTCTCTGTGGAATGATCCGCCTGCTGCCGCTCTGTCATAGGGGGCTCCTGCTCGTCGGCGCTCTCCTCTCTGACGCCGACCGGGGGCTTGTCGGCGCCCGCGGTCCCCTCCACCGGAGCGGCGGGGCGGCGCAACAATGGGGCCTGGAACGGGGAGAACTCGGCGAGGGTGACGAGGGTCGAGGAGGCCATCCAGACGGCGACCAGGCAGAGCCCGACGAAGGCGGCGACGGCGGGGGCGGAGCAGGAGAAGGAGGAGGCGTGCTGCTGCTGATGCCGCCGGACGTGGAGGCACGTGTGCCCGGGCGCCATTGGTCGGCGGCTCCTTATCGCATCCAATCCGGAGAGAGGGAAGATCTGGACTGGAGAGTGGCGAATGATTGATTGAGTGGATCCAGGAAGGCTCAGAAGATACCAAAATAGGACTGATTTCGCCACGAGAAGGAAGAAGAATCACCAGGGAATCGAGTAGCAAAGGGAGAAAAATCCGGCCTTTTTGCTGTGAGCGATGGAATGGAATCGCGGACAGATCCAGATTTCTTCGTGTTCGGACGCGACCGCCGCCGCCTGTCAGGCACCCTCCCGCAGCACTCGCCCATACAAACCGTGCCCAATAACAAAAATAAATAACGAGAATGCTAAATTCGTGCCGACTGGCAGTTTGTAACAGATCCGAACGATCTGGATCTCATTCGGAATGGATGAGAATCGAACCCCCGACGTCCTGTAGGCACGCCACCAAACTAACCATCTCACCCAGACTTCGTCGTTGTTAAAGACGCAAATACTTTGATTTAATGCGTAGTGGATCTTTGTTTGAGATTGAAAATCTGAAGAAGTTGCTTATTTGATGACGCATTTAGTGGAAAGATTTCCTGAAACGTTGATGTCCGTGATTTTCTCTCTGGATTGGATCGATCATGATTTTTTCTGTGCGCTAGATCTATTGGTGGACCCTATTTACAGGGATTTTTTAGTCAAAATATTGATGCTGAATATGGGATTCGAACCCACACCAAGCAGCTGACATGAAACACTTACTAACCAGCTCAATTAGACTAATTGTTGTGTAAAAGGAAGCACATCGCATTCTTTTGACCATTCCATGATGTTTTCCTTTTCTCTTTTCTTGAGTGAATAGCAAAAAACTACCACATTACCGGCTATCGTTCTGAAAAACTATCATTTTTTTATTTTTCAAAAAAATTTACCACAAAAGTGGCTGGCTGTTCCAAAAAACCCAAGTGGCCGAATGGTTAAGTTTTAACTGGGGTTATGACATGTGGGGCCCGCCCGTCAGGGTTTTGTCGGCCACAGTGCTCATGGCGCACGGGTGACGGCCGTTAGGGCGCACGGGCCGTCCCGACCAGGTAAAAACGGATCCGGCCCTCACTCTGTCTCCCTCGCGCTCACTCACTCTCACTCTCCCCCCTCGCTCTGTTTCCCCTGGCCGAGCTCGCCATCGTCGCCGACCACCTCAGTTCCTCGTGCCGGCCAGGATGCCTTCTTGGAGTGATGGGGATGAGAGCTCCGACGACAGCATGGGGGGCAACCTGATGGACATGGAGTACTTTGTAAGCCTCATCCTCTTCCTCTCTGTCATTATCTAGGGTTAGGGTTGAATCGATTTGGGAATGAGGGTTGATGAGCTGCATATTTGTATGGATGGATTCATTTGGTTTGGTTATCTATTAGTTTTGATCTAGGGTATGGATGGCACTGTGATGTATGATCCGACCTTGAGCAAGGCAAAGCTTGACTCAAGTTGAACTAGTTGATGCATTGGTTCTGATCTACCTTTTACTGCATGTAGGACACACCTGACACCATCCCTGAGCCACTCTGGTGTGGTGTTCCCATGGAGGAAGTTGCCAAGTGTACTCTACACGATATGAAGCCTAGGAAGTGTGTTGCTTTTGAAGGTGCTAACGCTGGGAGGAGGTTCTATGGATGCCCTGTTCAGGTGAGTAATTGAGTATGTTGGGTGGATTCAGTTACTGTCTAGATTCAGTTATGCCTAGTGGAATCAGTTATGCCTAGTGGATTCAGTTATGCCTAGTGGTTACTGAATTTGTACATTAACTCTGTTTGAACTGAATTTAGTACTGAATTTATGGTTACATGTCCTCCTTGTGTACCAATCCTCTTTTTGAATTGAAGTTAGAACTGAATTTATGCATTTTCTGAAGTATGTGTTCTCTGATCAAACTACAGGGAGGTGTGAATTGTGGTGTAGTTCAATGGGTTGATCCTGCCTGGCCTGATGTACTTAAGAACTGCCTCATCAAGTTGTGGGAAATGTTTCACGAGAAAAACCTTGGAAGGATTCAAGACAAGCATGCATATGAGGATGAGGTTGCCAAGTTGAAGAAGGACTATGATCATCTCTGCACTGAGTATCATAAAATGGTTGATGATGTTAGCAAGATGTTTGACTGGCAGGATGGTGTTGGCAAGATTGACTACCAGAAAGCAATGGATGCTGAGAAATTTGAGAAGCAGAAGGAAGAGCTAGAGCTGGAGATGAAGATGGAGAAGCTAAGACTAGCAAAAGAACAGAGGTGTATCCTTCAGGCCCAGGCAGACATAATTCACAACACCAGGAAGGCAATGAAAGAGATAAAGGTGGACAGGGATCTTCTTGCACAAGAGAAGACAGAGCTTGAGAAAGTAGTTGCTGATCTACTGAATGCTGGCCATGGGAGCAAGGAAAAGCTTGAGAAAATCAAGGCCATACCGGAGGCTTGAAGATTTGGACAATGGTGGTTAAGTAAGTAAGGTGGCCTACACATATAACAGGCCTTGCAAGATGATGGTAGGAGTATATTTTGTGCAGTCCTATATGAACTGTTTAAGTTATGGTAACTAGAGTGGTAGAGAACCTTTGCTAAGTCTGGCTTATGTTATTGTACTGTTAAGAACCTATCTATCTTAAGTAATGCAGTGAAGAACTTTTTTTTATTTCTTTAGGTTGTTTTCCTGAAACTAGCAATGCTAAACTAGTATATTTTTGGGCCTAAAACCATTATGTACACATTGTGGGCCTAGACTGGGCTGTTTTAATACTCCACCTACCTACCACCAACCATTAGTAGTCTGTAAAAGCCCACCCCTTGGGTGAAACCGCAGTCAATCCCCCCATCCCCACCCTTCTCCACCCCCAGCCGCCAAAGAAACCCTAGAATCCCAGGGAGAGATGGATCCTGGAGAGGTCATAGATGGAGAAGAAGAGTTGCCCAGGCAAGCCAGGCGCAAAGATGCAAGGAGGAGGGCGAGAAGGCTACTTGCTGAGATGATCCTTGTAGCACGCAACCGCAAGGACATAGATCAGTTCCTGGAGGCATTCCCCCTGGCTCCAACCCTAGTGATGATGATATCATCTACTGGGCAAGGAGGAGGGCAAATTTCCATCCTTTTCAGGTCACTAGGCAGAGGTGGACTAGGATTCTGTACCCATGATGCTGCTGTTATGTTTCTATGTTCCTAGATCTGTCTTTCTATCTATGTGATGTTTGAAGTTGGTGTAAGAACAATGTTGAATGAGTTATGTATGTGATGAATCAAGTTGACTATGATGCAATGCAATGTATGAAGCTGGTGAAAGAAAAATGTTGAATGATCTATCTATGTGATGAATCAATCTGTCTATGATGCAATTTATGAGTGAATCTTTTATCTATATTTGTATGTATGAATGAATTGATCTGGTGATCTTGATGTTTGAAGTTAGATATGTTATGGTTTGGTCAGATGGCCAAATCTTGTTGTTTTAGGTGTGATCTCTTAGGGTTTGGTGCCTAGATGGGCAAATCTTGATGTTTTAGCTTTGATATGTTAGGTTTTGGTCCTAGATAGCCACTTTGGGGTTGGTCGACAAGTAGCCACCTAAAGTGGCCAAATTTGGGTGGCTTTAGGGTTGGTCGACAAGTTGCCCCCCAAAGTGGCCAAATGTGGCCACTTTGGGGTTGGTCGACAACTAGCGACTTTTGGGGTTGGTCGACAAGTAGCCACCCAAAGTGGCCAAATGTGGGTGGCTTTAGGGTTGGTCGAAAACTAGCCACCCAAAGTGGCCAAATGTGGGTGGCTTTAGGGTTGGTCGACAACTAGCCACTTTTGGGGTTGGTCGACAAGTAGCCACCCAAAGTGGCCACATTTGGCACCTTTGGGGGTTGGTCCACAACTAGCCACTTTTGGGGTTGGTCGACAAGTAGCCACCCAAAGTGGCCAAATTTGGCCACTTTGGGGTTGGTCGACAAGTTGCCCCCCCAAAGTGACCAAATTGACCTAATCATATCAATCAATTATCAACAAAATAAATCACTTGATCTACATAACAATGACCAGCATAAGAAATAATTTCATATGAAACAATTCATAACCTAGGACATATCAAATCAAAATAGAGCTTGACAGCAGATAACTTAATTGTTCCAAGCAGTTCAAACACAGACCACATAACTTAATTGTTCAAATGAAAACAGAGTTCACTGCAAATAACACAGATAGCAAGCATGCCTAACAAGCAGAGTTCAAGGCATAAAGCATAGTTGAGTGCAACACATTCAGTGGTTGCCACTGGCTGTGAAATACAAAGCAAATTTGCTTGGGGCCTTCCTCTTCCTCTTAGAACCAACATCAGCTTGACCTGATGTTGATGCTGCCCTTGGAGCATTGAAACCTCTTGCAACTCTTGATGATCTGGTGTTCTTTGCTGGAGATGATGCACTTGACCTGGTGTTGTTGGCTGGTGCTGAAGCAGGTGGTGGGTTCTTTCTCTTTCTTGATCCACCTGTTGAAACTGCAGAAGATGTGGTTGCCCTTGTTGAAGCAGACTTGAAGCTGTTGCTGGTTTCCTGCCCCTAACTGGTCCTGAAGCTGGAGCTGGACCTGAAGCTGGAGCTGGACCTGATGATGTGGCCCTAGCTGGAGGTGGCCTGGGTGGTGCTGAAGTTGCTGGGTAGGATGCCCTATTTTCCTACAATTAAAAACAAGTTGCAGCTCACAAGATGTATGCATTAAAAACAAGTAGCAGATTTTCCTTGTTGAATTGGCTTAGTTACCTGGTGGTTGTTTTTCCTTGTCATAAAATTGGCCTTAAGTCTATCTCCACACATTGTCCACCTGTGGCCTTGCAGACCACAGTTACTGCATGTTATTGTGCCCATCCTTGATGTATCCTTTGGAGCTGGCACCTCAAATTCACCCTTTCTCCTAGCTGTCTGCTTCTTGCCTTTCTTCTCCCTAAAAACTGGTGGTTCTATGTCTGGTGTGTTGGTGTTTGGCCAGAATTCAGGACCAGGGACAGGGTAGATGATGTGCTGGTATCCAGCCTTATACATTGGCTTCTTAAAGAACGGATGCACATAATCTTCTGGGTGAACTTTTATCTTCTGCATTGCAGATATTGCATGGTGGCAAGGTGATCCAGTCATGTCCCACCTCCTGCAAGAGCAGCTCCCTTCATCAAGCTTCACACAATATGTGTTCTCTCCACTAGTTACTTGCCAGATGTTGGGACTAGCCATGTTTGCTTCACAGTATTTAGCCCACTTCTTGCTCTCTTCAAGCTTCTCCATGTAATGTGGGGTTATTTCCCACCAACAGCTCTCTGTTTTCTCTCTGATGCCATGGTACTTAACCATTAGTTTGGTCCTCAACCCTTCAAACATGGTCTTAATTGGTTTTGACCTAACATCTAGAATCATTTTGTTGAAAACCTCACTAAGGTTGTTCACTACCAAGTCAGTCTTGCACACATGATCCATTGCATATCTAGCCCAACACTCCTTAGGGATGCCATTCAACCACATGTAGGCTGGTTCACATGCTGCTTTCAAACCTGCCATTCCTTCTTTGTGACCATGTTCGGTGAAGGAATAGCCAGCTTTGTCAACCCATTTCTTAAGTTCTTCTGCTCTAAAGCCAGCTGACTGGAAGTTGGCATATATGTGTCTTAGGCAATATCTTTGTGGGGATTGAGGAAATATTTCATTAATTGCTTTAAGAAGGACCTGTTGTTTGATTACATAAGCTAGTAATGAGATAACTATAGCAGCATTGCTATGTGCATAAGAATAATACAGATTTAGAGAAAATACCTTCTGCCTGTCAGACATGATGGTGTAGTTCCCAAACTGGTTGCTGGTGCCAATGCAGACTCTAAGTTGGTTTAGAAACCAGGTCCAGCTAGGCCCATCCTCTTTGTCAACCACCCCAAAAGCAATTGGGAACACATTGTTGTTCCCATCTCTCCCAGTTGCTGCCAATATCTGCTGGCCTGTGGATAACTTGATGAAGCAACCATCAAGTCCTGCATAAACAGAGATAGTTAGGGCCAAATTGAATAACATGCTTACATTTCAAACATGATTACATCACTGATTTGTACCTATGAAAGGCCTACAACCAGCAAGAAATCCATCTTTTGATGCCTGGAGGCAATAGAACATGTACTTGAACCTTGGTGTGGGGGCTGGGTTCAAAGGATCCTCAAAAGTTGTCACTATGCACCTGCTTCCAGGGTTTGTGTCAAGCACACATTGTAGGTACGTAGTCCCTCAACCTCAGATACTGCTTTCTATGATCACCTTGCACAACATCAACAGCCATCAGTCTTGCCCTATATGCCAAACTCCTAGGTACATGCACCCCAAACTTCTTCTTAGTATGTTTGAGAACTGTCTCTATATCAGCCTTTACATTTGATCTAACTGTGTCCTCCACAGCTTCTGCAACCCATTCAGCAGTAACCTTTGTACTCTCTCCACAAGCTCCACAACTATGATCCATGTGGAACTTCTTGATTGTGAATGTATCTTCATGGGCTACTTTGGATGCAGTCATGAAAAATTCACATCCATTCTTCCTCTCTGGGCACCAAACAATAACCCTTGATGGTTCATTCCTATGGTACTGAAAGTTTGTCAAAGTCCTAACATGAAAATTTCTCAATGCCTTTCTAAATTCATACACATTGGTGAAGCAAAGGTCCTTGCACAGCTGCTCATGTGCATCAAGTAACTTTGGGTCATACCATTTCCTCTCTTTCTTCTTCTTCAATCTTCTCTTCCTTCCAGAAGGTAGTCTTGGAGTCTCTCCATCTGAGTCAGAAATGCCCACATCACCAGGGAAGCAATACTCATCAGCTTCAGGTAAAAAATCTCGAAACTTTGGGATCTCTGGCTGATTGTGAGCTCTAGAAGTTGGATCTGGATTTGCTGCTGCTCTTCTCACAGGCTTGAGTTTCTCAGGCTTGCATTTTTCCACAACTATTTCCTCTCCACTGTCAGCCTCTTTCTCCTCCTGCCAAAACTCTGAAACATCACTGCCACCTTCAAACTGTGGTCTGTCTTCTGCAACATATCTTTCTTCTTCATTTCCAATATTTTCTTCACCTCTCTTCCAAGCGTTGTAAGACATCTTTATCCCTCTATAGTCACCCCTATCGATCTCAAAGTCTGAGGATGATTTGTCAATATCATCATCCTCTTCACCAGCAGCCTGTCCATCATCATCTCCATCATGAGCTTCTGAAATGTTCAAGTTGCAACTTTGCTGTGTGTTCAAATTAACTTCAAGAGGGTGGACCACTCCATCTTGTGACAGACTTAACACAAAACCAGGACCCCCCACTGGATTGCCTATTGGAATTTGTTCTTCACAAACATTGTGAGCCCTGTTACATTCAACACCTCTATCTTCATTTGCCTTGGAAACAATGATATTGAGCACTGTGAAATCTGAGTGGTCTATCATTTCTTCAACTGCATCTTGACTGTCCAGAAGCAATAAACCTTCCTGTTCAATCCCTTGTTCTTTTACCCAGTACATGTAGTCATCTGACCCATAGCCTTCAGTCTCAGTAAGTGCTATCAAGTTCAGGAAAGTGATGTCTGAAACAAAAAACCTCCTTTCCATGTTATCTCTGCCCTGGAAATGCAGCCTAACCTCCCAAATTTCCTCATCCAGCCTGCATTACATAATATGTTATTTGAAAAGCCCAACTAACTAAGTGTTTTTTGCTACAAAATTCAGTGCACACTAACTATAAAGTACAGTAAGGAATCTGAATCCAACAAATGCTTCTCTGAATCCACCATGCGTTTCTACTAAATCTAACTAATCCTTCAGTGCTAAGTGATACCGTTGCATCCAAAATATGCCACAGAGTGTTTGCTCAACTTTTATTCAGTGCATGTTCATGTTCTAAGATGAATCACAGCAACATCAACCTAGGGTTTGGTCAAAAAACTAACTAAATTATGCTATGTTGTTTGAAATGAACAAGCAGAAATGCAGAAACTGTTGAAGGAGCTCATAAGAGAAAAAAACTTACTCCACCCCTCCAAATGCAGAGGCCCAGTGCTGGGAGTTGGCCGGATCTGCCTACACAACGCTAGCAAGAGACCTCGCTGCTCTGTACTCAAGCGAGAACTGGCAATCATCAGGCGACGGTGGTGTAGCCTGTGGCGTAGGAGCATGCATCAGAGCTGCAGCCTATGGTGTCCACTGCGGCGGCGGCGGCGCCGCCGGCTGGGTTGCAAAGCTACCGCTCCCCAGCCAGTTATCAACCCCTGAGAACTCGCCGCCTCCATCCCCCCTTCCACCTCCACCCGTTGAATGGCCGCCATCGCCTGGTTTCGCCGCCGCCGCCATCGGAGAGGAAGGCGCGCGCGAGAGAGAGGGAGACAGAGAGGGGGAAGACAGAGTGAGGGCGGGCCGGATCCGTCTTGACCGTTTGCCCTAACGGCCGTCACCCGCGCGCCGTGAGCACTATGGCCGACAAAACCCTGACGGGCGGGCCCCACATGCACTACAAAAAAATACACTTCCGTGATGATACGTGTTTGTTACAGTAGGTCGCGTTTTTTGTCATGCATGTACGTCCATGACAAATTTATGACAGAATCAAGATAGTCATACCTGTGCTGTCATAGAAGTGTTCCATGACATTACCAAAATTATCATCATGGATGTGTCCACTTCCATGACGATAAATCGCGCGTCACAGAAGTGCTTTCATCAAGGATGAACGACACGTGGCATCCACCGTAACGGAACACTGTTAAGCTATCGGGTCGGGTTTTGGATCCGATAACCCGTTAACAGCCCCAACCAATGGGGATTTTCCACGTGTAAAATCATCATTGGCTGGAGGAGACACGTGTCAGGTCCGCGTTGGCACATGTGTCACTCATCCAATGGGCGAGACGCGCCTATGACATGTTGAGACGTGGACCGGCCCATCAAGTTTAAATGGGCCGGCCCAACTGAAGGCCCACAAGATTTTGCGGACCATAATGGGCCGGCCCAGCTAAAGGCCCACGAGATTTTGCGGATCATAATGGGCTGGCCCAGTTAAAGGCCCACAAGATTTTGCGGGCCATAATGGGCCGGCCCAGGTAAAGGCCCACAAGATTTTTGTGTGCCATAATGGGCCGGCCCAGGTAAAGGCCCACAAGATTCTTGCGGATCATAATGGGCCGACCCAGCTAAAGGCCCACGAGATTTCGCCAACATTAATGGGCCGGCCCAGCTGTAGGCCCACAAGATTTTGAGGACCCTAGTAGGCCGGCCCATTAACTGGCTGCCATGTTTTGGGCCAAATGCCGGCCCATATTTGATCCGGTCCATTAATGGCCTGCCACGCTCCGGGCCTAATTGTGGCCCATATGAGATCCGGCCCGTTAAAAGCCTACCACGTTCTGGGCCAAATTACGGCCCAGATCAGGTCTGGCCCTTTTAGAGGCTTTGGGCTCAATTATGGCCCATATCAGATTCGGCCCATCAACTGGTCACTATGCTTTTGCGCCCACTTGCTAAAGGCCCACTTAGTAATTCGGCCTGATATTAGTTTTGGCCTGTTAAGGGCCCGTTTAACATTTCGGCCCTATATTAATTTCGTCTTGTTAAAAGCCCGTCATATAGTTGGGCCTAACTACGACCCGGTTTGCATCCGGCCTGCTCGCAGCCGATATCTGATTGGGCCAAACAAGGACTGAGACAATTTTGGCCTGTTAAAAGCCCGTGATTTGATTCGCACAATTATGGGCCGGCGTTCATTTCGGGCTGCTGCCGGCCCGTGAGCTGTTCGGCACGTTTCAGGCCCAACCTACATCGTGATTGCATGACGGCCCGATTATGTACCGTAATTTTACGGTTTGACCGGTTTACTGCGAAGACAGGATATATACAGTAAAATAACTACAGCATCGTGAATAAGAAAAAACCTAGACTATACAATAAAGAAATTACGGCATATTACATCCACTGGGCATCAAAGTTCGCCACTATGATAATAAAGCACAAGCAGACAGCAGATTACATACACTGGGCATCAAAGATCACCACCAGTGCAAATAAACACACCGACAAAATAATATATAAAACGGACAGCACTTCAATAGAGTTCAAGAAAGGTTAGCCCTGCTGGGGAGCTGCAGCGCAAGCAGCTGAGCAAGATGATGAGACTGCGCTTGTTCAACACTTATATCTTCCTCACTCTGAAAGATAAACAAGCAGACAGATGACAGGTTTTGCACATAAAAGTATCAGTGCTGACAATTCATCACATTTCTTACTGACGAATAAAGTGACATAGTTTAAAATTGCATTAACACAATATGGTATTATTCAGGTCAAGACATGGCAGGAAATGACATTGTGAAGGAGTTGGCAGCTTCACGAGACCACTGGATTACAGATCAAGAACTCATAAGTATCAATGGTCAGTGTGCTGTCAATTTATACCATTTCAGATTGGCAAATAAAGAGACGGTTTAAATAATAGTAGAATGATATGACATTGTTCATAGTTAAGACATTGCAGAATATGACATTGTGCTGTAGTGGGTAGGTTCACCACACCACTGGATTACGGATGAAGAACAGAAGCATACATGTAGTGCAAAAGAAGATCACTTGCTCTGTATAGTTTAATTTACATGGTATGAAGAAGGAACTTGGTTGTACAACTGAAAACTTACATTGAGAAAGGACAAACTTTTGTTTATGAACTACATAATAAACTTTAAACAAGCAATTTGATGCAAACACCAAAAATAAACAGCTGTTGCAGTCATGCCTAACCAAATATATAGAACAAAGTTTGAAGGCTTGAGATGGACAAACTTACATCATTGGTGAAGGCAGGCTCTATAAAGGCCTTGTCCATGCTGATGGGGGTGCAATTCAAGAAGTTTACCACAGAATCTTCTTCAAAAGCATTGCCTTTATTCTACATTTTGTTAAGAGTAAATATAGATGTGATAATATACGAAAAAATGGAGAATATTTAAGATAAGATGAAGAGTGATGCTACATAACCAAGTAGCTATAAATGTAAGTGCAGCGATACAGGCAAAAGGTACAACCAAGAGCAATGCGCAGCTAAACTTCTTCAGTACCAACCTTATGGTAAGAGTAAATATAGATCTGATGTGTAGAAAATGAAGGCAAAGGAACATAAGCTGCAGAGTGATGGTACATGAACAACTACCTGTCATTATAAGTACACTGATAAAGGACAGCATGTACTTACAAGAACAATGCAGAGCTAAAAAAACATTGGCATTGGATATATTCTACACTAATGTAACCATTCAACAGATCAGATAATTTGGAGCGAACAATTGATAAGCAAGCTATCATGCATACTGCTGTCACATAATGAACCAGGTATGTATGCAAGTACAGTGATACAGCACAACAGGTACTAACAAGAGCAAAGCAGCGGGCAGCATATTTGCGATATCCTGTCGTTCTTATCAAACCGGAATTCTTCTTCGAGCAGATTTCCTGCAAAAAAGATCCTTAAGGCACATGCGGAAAAGTAGAAGTTCAAATTGTCATGTGATTTCATAGACAGTACCTCATCCTGGGAACAAGACCAGTGCATAACAAGGTTTTTCCATTCAATGTCTTCTAAATTTAGCACAGGAGACTTCACCGGAAATTCGTTTATAGACTTGCCATCAAAGTGAAGGTGCGGTACTGTTAATATCAGTGTAACTCTCAAAGGCGACACAGCTCCCCACATTTCCTTGCTATTCTTATAGGATTCAAGTGGGCAGGCCACTACAAATCCTATTCCTATGTTTACAAGATCCTACGAATCAAAGAGGCTCAAAGTGTCCATCACAACCGACCGTATAGACCTCTACACTGCAAATGTCCCTGCTCATCTTCAGTACAAGGAACATACTGTACTACTATCATACTCCCTCCGTTCCAAAATATAAGGCTTGGTAGAGATTTCCACTATGGATCACATACAGATGTATCCAGATACATTTTAGAGTGTAGATTCACTCATTTTGCTCCATATGTAGTCCATGGTGGAATCTATACAAAGACTTGTATTTAGGAAGGGAGAGAGTACATATTAAAGAAGAACAGAAGAGGAACATGGTAAAGAAGAGCAAGCAGATTTTGGATAATAAAATGTTGGTTGCGCAGTGCCCACACATGATGAACCAGAGCGCATTAAGAATGCAACTCCCAGCTGTCTCTCGACCATTTCAGGCGGTTGGATGAAGATCCTACGTCTCCTAACCCTTCTTCTTCCTCGTCTCTGATTCTTCCCATACAGAACACCGCACGGGCCGCCGGCCGGACTACCGGCCCCCACCGCATGTGTTCCTCCGCCACCCCCACCCCCCATCCCCGCCCCAACCCCCACCCGCGTCGAGTTTTGTTCGTTCGGCGAGGCCCCACAACCACCCGAGCCCCTTCGATCGCACCGACGAACTCCGGCGAGCTTTGAAAAATTGACTGACCCAATTTTGAAATTTAGTCTACTGTGATTTAACTAGTGTGGAATATAAAAGGGGAAAACCATAAGCATT
>NC_057799.1:383322453-383326100 GCF_018294505.1 Triticum aestivum | reverse complement strand
ATGAACCAGAGCGCATTAAGAATGCAACTCCCAGCTGTCTCTCGACCATTTCAGGCGGTTGGATGAAGATCCTACGTCTCCTAACCCTTCTTCTTCCTCGTCTCTGATTCTTCCCATACAGAACACCGCACGGGCCGCCGGCCGGACTACCGGCCCCCACCGCATGTGTTCCTCCGCCACCCCCACCCCCCCTCCCCGCCCCAACCCCCACCCGCGTCGAGTTTTGTTCGTTCGGCGAGGCCCCACAACCACCCGAGCCCCTTCGATCGCACCGACGAACTCCGGCGAGCTTTGAAAAATTGACTGACCCAATTTTGAAATTTAGTCTACTGTGATTTAACTAGTGTGGAATATAAAAGGGGAAAACCATAAGCATTGGGAGTATAGTGTTGAGCGTGCCATGGCGGATCTGAAGGTGCAAACCGGACAAAGGCAACTTCGCAACCAAGACAAGAAATCAGAGTAAAGCAGTGGCGATCTATTTTCTTGCTGCGATAAATAAGTTGAGCAGATACGAAAGAGTACCGCCTCTGGTGCGGCGTCGTGTACGCATCTGCTGGCAATTTGACAGTGCTGCGGTAGCGATGGCTGTCGGTGGTGTGGAAGCAGATCTAGGAGGGTAGACGGTGGCGGCAGGGCGCGGTGGACGAGACGGTCGTAGGAGCGGCGCCGGCAAGGTGGACGACGGCGGGGATGAAGCGAGAGGACGGGATGCAAGGATCCCGGTCCGAAGCCGTGGATGAGAGAGGTCGATCTCTTGTAATGGACGGCGCCGTCGGGGTATCAGCTCCGGCATGGTGGAGGAGGACGGCGGTGGATGGGGTGGCGGACGGCGGCGGACGGAGGAGGGTGGGGTGGAGAGGGTGTTTTGGCGCCCACAGAGTACGGATGGGAAAAAGGGAGGTAGAGAGGAAGGGGGGAACCATGTATTCAGGGCGCGCTTGTCTCAAATGCGAGGAAATTTACAAACTTAGCTCCCGTTTCAAATTTCTACTACATCACAGCAACATTAGTCGGTTGGGGATAGGACGGTAATCTCGCATACACCGAATATTTGCCGACGAGAGTTTGTTTTTGGCGCCCACCGTGTATGAATATGAATCGGGGAGGGAGTCGATTTCGGCCGAGGACACACTGTGTTTTGGCGCCCACCGTGTAGGAATCCGGGTGAGAGGCGGTTACGTCACGTTTGGGTGAAATTACAAACCTACCCCTATCGAAACCTATAGAAATCCAGCAGATAGGCTTTGCATGGCAGGGATAGGCAGTAGTGATTTCCATCTCGCGGATTTTGGTTTTAGGCGGTTACTGCGACTTTCCCCGCTTCGTTCAAATTTTGCAGAGTGCATGTTTACCGTGCCAACACAATTCGAATCCCGTTTGTATTCTATTTTTTTGGGCGGGATCCATTTTCAATTGGAATTACATTCTATATACATCATTTTTTATATATACTTTCAAAAGCACAACACCATTTATACATAAATATGGTTACAAATGGCATGATCTCAGATTCATAAGGTTGTATCCATCAATTTGGATTTTCAAATATTTGAAACCACTTTATGTTGAAATCCAATGTATGCATTCCTCGCTAATAACTGTCTCCAATTAATGTGTGTTTCATGCAGGGTTTTTTACTTCTCAAACATGTATAATGTGTTTCACACACGCAACATATAGTGTAATCCCGTTTAGACATTAATTGCATATAAACCATGCATTGTTTGTAATTGAAGAATCTATGGATCACTAATATTGATAAACTATATAACATTACACGTGTGCCCAAATTCAAATGAATATGCATGTTTGATACACCAATTTGCGTTATGATACTATCGATGTCGTGATCTCCAGTTTAAATATTTGAATCCCCTTTAATCCAGATATTCGTCTCATATAGCTATCACTCATGCTTATATAGGACTATCTCTCTGGACCTATACGCGTTCATCGTCTCTCAGGTATCTCTCGTGCTACCTGTATGTCGACAATGATCTTTTATCTTCGTAACACACTGACGGTACTCTCTCCCTCGACCTTCATCACTCTATCTCTCTCTAAGTATATCTCGCTCCCTGCTATGTGTCTCTAACTATGATTCTCCATGTGGAATCTCTTTCTCTCACACAAACACAAAACTTTGTCTCCCGGGGTCTCATTTCTCTCTACTATTCCCATGTGTGCCACTCGCACACCCCTCATACAGAGATGTCTTTCGCTCCTTAGATATGAGAACCTACGACTCTTCCTCTTCAATATCTCTTTCTCACACACAAACACAAAATCTATCTCCCAGGGTCACATATTTCTCCATTGTTCTCTTGTATGTCGCTCACACACACCCTCTCTCCCTAGAGATATCTTGCGTTCCCTCGTATGTCTCTCTAGCTATCACTCTCGTTGTGAAATATCTTTCTCTCTCGCAGACACAAAACTCCGTCTCTCTGGATCTCATTTCTCTCTGATATCTGTTTGTATGTGACTCACATGCACCCTCTCTCTATCTCTCTCACACCCACACACATAACCCAGCCTTCTGATCCACTCGACTCCTATCTCTAACGCACACTAGCTAGCATCTTTATCTTTCTATTTATCTGTTTCTCCATCAACCTTCTTTCTCGCCCTCACTCTTGATTCCTATCACGCACACTACATATGTTTCTCTCTACATGCAGTCAAGTGCCCTCTCACACACATATATAACTTCACCCTTTGAACCACCCGACGGTCATCTCCAACACCCAAACTAGCAGATGTCCCTCTAGCTAGGATCTCCATCTCTATATCTATCTGTAGTTTCTCCGTCAACATTTCTTTCTCGCACGGAGTCTTGCTTCCTATCACCCACACTATATATGTCTCTCCATACATATGAATTTATAGGTTGGTCCCTTTTGCACAATTGTTGCGCCTCACTCCCTCTGCTCGCCATAGATGCATGCTCCAGCCCACGCCACTATCTCTTAAAGACAAAAACACATGCTCAATTGTCGGGCCTTCTTCCCCGCATTCTCACATGCATGCATATTTTCATACCGATCCGTCTCTCCCATGTCGTTGATCTTATGACTTATGTCTTCTTTCTTTTATCTCGATCATGCGCGCGCGCACACACACACATCCCACGTATACATGTATACCTCTGATACATGCACGTTCAAGGTCTCTATGTCTCCATACATAGTTAATTACCCTCAATCCTAATGCCACATCGAATCGTTCTCCTCTTTTGTGCACATAACTTCTGCCTGGATGGGTAAAACACACACTCACACTTAACAATCTCCTTCTAGCTACCCCCCGCCTCTCACTCTTCCCCTATATCCCCGAAACCAATAAGACCATCCCTTTGTTTAATTCCCTCCTACATGCACCATCGATATATAGTAGTCTTCCTCGGTGCCTCTCGAACAAACACGTTCTCTCGATGTCGACTCCTCTCACGCGCACACACCTTCTCTTCCCTCTCTACGGGAATTTTCTCTCTCGCACCCCATCGTTGGTGGCCTCTGCCATACACATCACCTCTCTATGATGAAGCCATGCACACTTAAATTACATCCGCCACAGAGGACTCCGCGACACACACACACACACGCACCCCCCCACACACACTAAGACTCCATCTCTCTCTCTCT
>NC_057799.1:383229956-383322105 GCF_018294505.1 Triticum aestivum | reverse complement strand
TAAGACTCCTCTCTCTCTCTCACACACACACACACCCCACACACACACACTAAGACTCCATCTCACACACACATGCTCTAGGCGGAGCATTTGTTCCTACCACCCTTCATCCAACCTTACCCGTATGATAAACAATCACCTTTATTTACTTGCATAACATGGACAAATTCCACTTTACATTAGTAGTCAGCAAACTTATCATCTGTACCCTTATAAAAAAACGAGTTGGCGGTGATGGTGTGCCTGCCATCTTGTAATGCAGACCGTATGATCTATATCTGAGGATAGAAAGCAAACTATGATAATTTTACAAAAGATACCCGCACCTCTCTCCACATCATTATCTCCCGCAAGCTCATTGCTCAACAATTAAAAAAGGAATAAGTCGCTGGAACAATCTAGCATGCATGGTGGCCGCTGCCGCCTACCGGCGCCGTCCATCCCCATGCCTCCGCCCATTCCGACCACCAGTCACCACCACGCTCCACTCCTCCTCGCCTTATCTCTCATCTTTCATTTTTTCGATGACATTCTCGGGATACCAGTTTTCCGATAAAATTCTCGAGATATCATTAGTTTTTACACATGGGATTACTCCTGCATGGGTCAATCACAACAGGTGTTCTGTAAAAAAATGCATATTGATGTTCCGTGCAATGCACGAGAATCTTGCTTGTAATTATATAACACAAATCACGAGCAGGAAGTGACATTTTTTGACACAACCACGTTAACATGGCCACGTAAATGACTAGCTAAAGTAAATACCATTATACTTATATCCCGATGCAAAAGGTTGAGTACATGTCCGAAGAGTAGAGTCGCAGACACACACTCTGTCTCTCAGAATCTCTCTCACACACACACCAATTACGTGACGCCCACTTAAGCAGACACGTATGTTACAATTTGTGCACCCGCGGGTACACGTGATGCTGGGCATTTATTTAAGCCGGAAGGCGAACCCAAACAGTAGCTGCATTCATTCCCCTCCCGCCGCCTCTTCTCTAGTCGCCGTCGCCCGGTAGCCATGGGCCGGCCGAAGGTAACAACATACGCCATACTCCCGCCGGAGTGGCGCTTTAATATGGAAATTTTAGTGGTCATGCATGCATCTTTTTGTGCTAGCACTCCTATATAAGGGTTGACCGGTCGCTTCCCGCGGACGTGCGCGGGCGGTGGAAGAGGAAGGAGAAGGGAAGCGGGCTGTGGAGTAATGTCTTTTACCACAATTTCTTAGGAAACTGAGTGCAATAATTGAGTAGTTTCGCAAACTACCAGTACTACACCTGAAACGGTTCAAAACCTATACTCCCTTGCCAGTGCGCGCTTCCCGCGTGAAACGGTCAGCATCGCCCTGGAGCGTCGGTGCCGCATTAATGCCCGGCCAGAGCGGAGGCGACCTCTCACTGGCGCCGTCTTTGAAGTGGCACGACGGCCGAGAGAGCGCCGCTTCCCGGTGCACGCGACTGCTCCGCGTCGAGACTGGCCATAGGCCCTGTTTGGATCCATGGGTTAGAGGCTGTTTGAGCTAGTTGGGGCTCAAATAGCCCTAAAGTATCCAAGCATGAGGGTTTAAATTGGAGCAAGTTGCACCGAACCCACCAAAAAAAACTATCCCACCCAAGAGGTGCTAACTAGAGATAGTTCTCATTGGGACCACTGAAAAATCACTTTTCTCTCTCCATGAAGTGCATTTATTGTCAATCTAACCCTGTCACCCAAACATCTCTTTGGCTACAGTTAGTTCAGGGTTAGCCATGAGTTAGTCTAACCTCTAGCTAAGTTAGAGTATCAAACAGGAGTAGTATAGGACATGCAAGTTGCTCAAAGCATACATGCAAATTCGTACGTGAAAGGATTTTTTTCTTTTTGAAAACGGAATGTGAAAGGAATTTTTTTAGAATGCTCTTGGCATGTCGCTAACATGTGATAGTTAACCGACCACAATAGACGGCAGAAACGCCAGCCCGCCGCACATTGATAGAGAGGAGGGAGAAGCGATACAGGCTGCTGGATTACTAGGGATAGGTGTCGCACGGAAGCCAAGAAATATGGTGATAGCGTGGGTTAGCCATGTACTAGTATGATGTAACTACACTGGGCTACCGTGTTTCGTACTCTTCCAGTCCACTGTGGAGATGATTGGTTAATTTTATATCGCTGAATAATATTAAATATTATGAGTGCAGACGCTCCACCACGAGGTTCCTTGCTCCTTCTCGGTCGTCCGGAATGTATGTTCTTCCACTCTATTTTTTACGTGAGCTTTGTTCATCCTTTTGCCAACACGCGAGACATCTAGAATCAAGGTGCACGTGTTATGCAAGGATCGTTCCATCTATATGAAGAACACGTGGGACTGGAACTACGAGACGGACATGTACCCAGGAGTGGACGTACGAACCTGAGTAATGTAGCGCAATAAGTGAAGTAGAAAGGCACAAATGGTATGAACATGCGTGGCATATAGGGTGTGTTTGGTTGCATTCTCGTCTCAGCATAGTTGTTCCCTCTTCATGCATGCTCAACTCAACACCCCTCTTCATGCATGCTCTCTTCATGCATGCTTCTAGTGTATTTGTGCTAAACTAGTGTGGACTCATGCACCCTCCATACACTCTACCAAACACCCAAAAGTAGGTTGAGAAGGGAACTCTTGGGCGGCATTTGTCTCTTACTACGTACTACCATTAAATGTTGTACGTGCAATGCACGGTGATGTTATGGAGTACGTGCCTAAGTACTCTTCTACTACTATATTAGTTGGAGGCACATATTAACTTTTATATTTGTTTACGTGTATGCCCCGAGACCTTCCAACTAGACGTGTCTTTCTCTCCAGGTCGCACTTTGTATCATTCATACCACTAAGTACTACTACGTGTGGTCTTCGACCCAGAAGTGGAAGAAGTGGAGACGCTCTACCACGCTGTTTTTTTACGATGGGCTCTACCATACTGTTCATGTCTCACTCCTTTCGCTGACGTGTGGGACATCCAGCACGTGCCGTTTTTGGCACCCTCTGTCGTAATACCACGCGGTTTCCTTGCTCCTCAATATAGGAAAGAATACTTCTGTTCGCCAACATGTGGGACGTCGACCATCCTGGTCCACTTGCCATGCACGCAGAACTCCAAGGGAGAGTCACCCAGGTCGTCGCGCCGCAGTAACAATGACTAATGAGCCGTCAAATCACAGGCCCACTTCCCACTTTGAAGTTGCTCAGACGAAGGAACCATCATGACTTCGTTGAATTCCGCTTCTTGAAGAAAACTACTGTACCAGCAGTACTGCTAGCTACAGTAGTTACTCCAACAGAGGCCTCCTTTCGTTCATAGGATAGGAATATGAAAATCATAGGAAGTGAGATGACATGCATCTCAATTCCTATAGAGAAAGAGATGCCATTTGATGCTTAGGATAGGAATTTTTCCATTTAGTCTAGGCTAATGTACTGGTAATTTGCTCTAAAAACTACAGTAGTAACTAGTAGTATTGGTACATGCTCGTACTCAGACACAGACACACACACTAACTACTAGTACTACTACTTCTCACATGTTGGCCAGACGCCGTTGTTTTCCTTCCCGGCTTTGTCGGCGACACCCCGCCGTGCTTGGATCTCCGCTGACCTCTCCGCAGCAGCGCGTACGTCCTTTTCTTTCTTGCGGTGGCGGGCCTCTCTTTTCTTGAGTGCTTTCTGACTTTTCCGCTCCCTCTGTGCGGCTTTGGCCGCCTCTTGCTCTACCACCCATTCGGCCTTGGCAACTTCAAATTCCTCCCACATAGTTGTGAGGTCGCGAGCGGCGATGAACTCGGCACGGCGGGATGCCATCGCTTCCCTACCATTTTGTGTGCGGTCGTGGGCGGCGAGGAACTCGGCGCGGCGGGATTCCATCGCTGCCTTACCGGTTAGTGTGCGGCGCGGTGGCATGAACGACGCTTGGTGAGAGCTCTGGGGTGAAGTGGCCGGACAACCGTATAGTGCATTGGTTTGTCAAGAGCTCAAGGACAGAAGACGAAGCAAATTTGGATTCCCCTTCAATCCTGGTCATTTATTACCGAGTAAAATGCATTGGCGGTCATCGAACTTGTCTTGATAGCTCACTTTGATCATTGTATACGAGATATGGTGATTATACCGTCACTGGCTCAGCGTATAGCTCCGTATTTGTCTGGTTGACCAGTCAAACAGTCTGCATGTGCCTCATCAGCTCATGTTCTTTATCTATCTACGCAGGCCTACCTGTCAATGGAGAAAGACATACTGTAAAAACCAAAATTATGCATATGTGGGGAATCAAACCACGGACTCGTCGCTGCAACGCACCCTCGTCAGCAAAATGAAAATGAAATACTTCGCGTCAGACACTCACGCTCACGCTGTCAAAGCATGCTAATGCATGCACGTCGCCCTCTAAATCAAAGTCCTGCTCATGGCGCAACGCAAACGGCGAGCCCATCACCTGCGCGCCCCGACGGTGCCTGACATTACTGTTTAGACGTTTGATGGAGGCCTACGCGAACGCCGAGCATGTATTCACCTGGCTCAACACCAACGGTCATACTCGGACCGCCTTGCTCATGTATATCGTCCATCACAACGATAATCTACCTAAGCTAGAGAGGGTACTATGGTAGTATGGTACGGAGTATGTACTATCGTGAGCGACCGATCTTAGTGCCACTGCACACCGAAACCCCTTCCATCGCTAGCGCGCGCTTCCCGCCTGAAACGGTCACCGTCTCTCCAGAATGTCAATGCCGCATTCACCGGACTTAACTGCAGGTGCAATTGGTGTGTCACTGACATGCGGGCCAGATGCCCGTTGGACCCACATGTCAGTAACCCAAACGCATCTGCAGTTAAGTCACTGAAGCAGCGTCCGCATTCACGCCCGACGAACCTACTCCGGTGCCAGTTGTCCATCCGTCTGCCGTGGCTCATTGCCATTTGCCCGCTATATTAACTTGAGCCCCAGCTCCCAGCCATAGCCAAAGACCCACACTTATTCTCCTCCGGTCCCTTCCTTCTGTCGGCACCACTTCAACCATGGCCTCCTGGCGCTCCGAAGCTCTCTTGGACGTACTGTCGCAGGAGCAGATGAGGGACATCGGCGGCTCCGCTCCGGGCGCGCTCCAAAGCTCTCTTCGACGTACTGTCGCAGGAGCAAACGAAGGAGATCGCCGGCACCCCCCCGGCCGCCCTCCGCCGCCACGACCACGAAGCCGGCGCGCGTGCGCGGGCGCAGCCGGCAGCGAGGAAGAGTAGTACACGGTAGGTCGCCGCCGCTCTGGAGGAGGAGGTTATCGAGGCGGATGAGGAGGAGGCAAAGGCAATGGCCGGCTTTCTTGGGTTCATGGCCGGACATGGTGGTCGGGCGCCGGCGATCATTTAGATTAGGTTTACAGTAGGTTTTAGTACGGTTTGTGCGAAATATGTAATGAATTTCGTCCAGTTTGTAGGAAAAGTTTTCAAAATGTAATGAATTTCATCCGGTTAATTTGAAATTTGCTTTGTTTGCACGAATTTCGTCCAGTTAGTTCATATAGTTGTCGAAAGGTATGCGGGCAGCATCGGATGGCATCCATCAGTGTCCTCGGACAGATGCCGGTGTAAATTTGTGGGCCAGCGCTGGAGATGCCCTAACTATCATGCTATAATCGCTAACAATCCTCCATTATTTGGCAAGGAATAGTTATCCCTCGATCAAAATCAGATCCGTGGTGTTTGGCACTCCTCCCGCGTAAGAGTGTAAACTCTTGCTTACATAAAAATGGAGCAAGTGGACGGCACTGTAGCACGTCATATCACTCGAACTAGCCCGCCTAACGAGCGGGAAAGCACCGCCCTCGTCATTTTGTTCTGGATTTCTATCGATCGATCGCGCGAAAATGTTACGCTTCGCAGGTTCTGAAGGAAAAGGCGGCACACTTACGACTCGTACGCGTCGCAACCCCGACAGTCCGGCTCGCACGCCGCTCACCAGAGGGGACACGCGTTGTCTTGCAATTTCACTGACATGTGGGACCGTAATTGAATAAACCGTCGATAGCCAAAATCTAATCGCTCGGCAGGCGTCGGCTGAGAAGAGAGAAACGGGGGAGGGAGAAGAGATCGCCCGCCCGCCGCGCACGGACTCCAAGAAATATATGGTGATAATGTGAGGTGGGCCATGCTGGAGTCCGGACCGCTTCCGGAGCCCGCTCTCACCGCCCTGGCCCCTCAAGACGCCAGCTGCCCGCCGCATGCAAGTAGTACTCCTTATGTGGAGGAGAGAGAGGCATTGACAAAGTCAAGGAGTGGGCTCTGCAAGAGCCCGTCTCTACACGTGCTCCTAGGTATAAAAAAATAGTTCTAAAAAAAGGCATAAAAACAATTGTGTCTTAAAAAAGAAAGGTAAAAAATATTTGAGAGGAAATAGTTAGAGAGAAAGTGAGAAAAAGCTGTAACCTGGGAATTACATGAGGAAGGAGGGAGTGGTGCACATGCCAAGTTCACCGGGCTGCCGTGTTTCACACTCCTCCGTCGTAACAGTGGAGACAATAGCTTTCATCAAAAATAAACAATGAATACTCGTTGCTCGTCCTCTTTATCGGAAAGAATACTTTCATTCGCCGACATGTGGGACGTCGACCATCCTGGTCCACCTGCCATGCACAAAATTATCCTGGTCTACCCCGGTCGTATCGCAGGCCCAACCTTTCCCACTGTAAGTTGTTCGGACGAAGGAACCATCATGACTTTGTTGAATCCCGCTTCTTCAAGAAAACTTACTATACCCGCAATACTGCTACCACACGCGAAGACTGGACGGCACTGTACCACGTCATATCACTGAAACCCACTAGGCCAAACTAGCCCGCCTAGGTCATCTACTATTTTGGAACGGAGGGAGTACGTCTCTGCACTGCTATGATTTTGTGTTGCACGTTCTCTGTACTTTTGCTACGATTTTCCTACCCTATGAACCAAATGAGGCCTGAATGTATGTCGACTATTGTCTGATCGATCGCTAAGCCTACAATTCTAGGAGCTAGGGCTATTGGTCGATCGACGAGGGATAAGTATAAGCATACCACGAGCTCATCAGCCCCAACGTTTCTCTTTGGTGAGTGTTTTGCAAGTACTATAGCTCGCACAGTAGCTAGCCTACTAACACCAAGAATCATCAAACAAACCCTGCTGATATGATAAACAGTTCAAACTTACATCTAAGCATGCCATATATTACATCAAAAGCTGGTGAGGATACATCTGTTTCCATAACTCGGAGAGGGTTCGCATGATTCATCGCATGATTCACTATCAAACAAAAGTAGCAAGATCCGCCCACACAAGACAGTGCACTAGCCCTAAGATGGTTTGATAACACGCATCGTTCTGGTAATTAAACACAGGGCAATGCAAACTACCCTGAAGGATTAGCGCGACCAACTATTTCTTGTCATCGATCTCTCGGGCAATGACCACAGCACGGACAGCGGCATGGGAATCGATTTCTGGGACGATGTCCACAGGACTGACCGCGACATCGGAATCGATCTCTGGGGCGATGTCCACAGGATGGACAGCGGCATCGGAATCGATCTCCGGGGCGATGCCAACAGGACGGGCCACGACATCGGAATCATCAAGGACGTCCACCGGCACCTGCACAACCCTAACATATTAGCAAGCACATTGCAAATAATCAAAAACCACAACTATGGTAATAAGCCATTATTTTTTACCTTGTGCAGCTCACCGGGGGATCTCATCCCTCCGGGGGCCATCTCCTCATCCTCGATGGGGTCCATCACCTTGCCAGGGGAATACTGCTTCTCAACGGCGAGTATCTCCTCAACTCGGTCTTGAGCCTCACATAGGTGGCAATCAGAGTTCCTGGGGTAGCCACGGTGGGGCCCTTGCTGTTCTTCCAACTTTCTTTGAGGAGTTCGTCCGCCAACGTCCTCAACTCTTTGGCCAGTGCTTGTTTCTTGGAGTTCTTCGTCTCCATGGGTTGGCCCGCCAACATGGTCAACTCGATGGTCGGTGCTCGCTTCCTAGAGATCGCTGTCTCCAGTGGGTTGTCCGCCGGCAACTCTTTGCCTAGTGCTCCAGGATCCATCAATGAACTGACAAACAAAAAGCAATCGAAAGGAAACCACAATCGCAATTAAAACGGGAAAAGAATAGGATGTGAGAATCGGTCGGTGCTTCGCAAAAAGAAGATTCTTGGACTGAAAATATAGCAGCATAACTGATTCACCCACCTTTCCTTCATCGGTATAGAAGAAAAATGGCAGAAGTGAGTAGCCTGGAGTGAGGTTTTCTTCAAGCAAGGGAAGAAAGGGCTTGAACGAGCGTTCTAGTGAAATGATGGTTGCTTCGTCCAGTCCAACTTGGAGGCCACCTTACCACTGCTGGTAAAGGTGTGGGTTTTGTGATATGACGGGTCATGACGGCCACACCGGGGTGACAGGTGAGTCTCGACTGTAGCACCTCGCCGTGATTTGGTGGATGGCACGCGGGCCCGGATGCTTTGAAATGTCCCGCATGTAAATAGAGCGGCTAGTCATATAGGAGTGCTCAATATTGTGCACCGCGACCAAGGCAGAGAGGAAAATGAGAGAACTACGTAATTAATGCATGAGTTTAATTAGGGTAGTTTTGTAAAGTCCGAGATACATTCCTCCAATCGCAAAATGCCTTGGTTCATGAGATTTGAGCCCTATAAACCAGAAGGGAGGGAGTACTGCACACGGTGTAGTCTAGTCACTTGTTGAAATCTCTAGAAAGGCAAATACTCCTTTCTGGTTATAGGGCTGTACTACTCCCTCCGTCTAGGTGTGTAAGTCATCTTACGAAAACCAAATAGTCCCAAAACACTTAGGTGCGGTGCATTAACTTCTACCTTGTTTCTTGTTTCTTGACATATCAACCAATAAGAGATGAGAGGTGTGCATGCTTTTAATGACTTGCAATGGCTAGTTCATTGCATGCAATGCTATTAATTAGCAAATAAACATTGGTGACCCCAGGAGGAAACGGTGCTAAGCGCGTGGACCTATGCAGAATGAGTATCAACCAATGGATAATGGAGTTTAATTGTTAAACAATAGCAATTTTGTCTCATGCAAGAGCCTGGCTAGTACTCCAAGGAACCGCACCACGTGAGCGTTCGCAACTGCCACGTTCGGGTTGCGCTTGGGTCTTCGCCTCTTCGAGAAGACGAACAATGATGTTAATCCTACTTCTACAGTATCGAATCCACTGCTGCATGCCCGTCCACCTCGTGCGGGAGGGATAGCGTGTAGCGAAAGCTTCTACTTACTGCTCCTGCCTTTGCATCTATGACAGGTGGGCCCAACAGGTGGTTGGCCCTCCTGTCATGCAACCAAAGGCAGGTGCAGTTAAGGCACCAGAGCTCAGTCCACGAGGGAGAGGGCGTTGTAGGGGCTGTTTGGATTGTGACTATCTTTGCCATATGTTGCCACATGATTTTAGCCACACTTGCCTTAGTTGAGTTGGTCAAATTGTTAGCCACACTTTGGCTTGCCTAAGGGAATCTTGCCACACTTTTTGTGTCTATGACATGTGGGGTTCATTGCTCATAAAAAAATTCTTGCCTTAGGTGTGGCTAGAACCAAACACCTATCTAACTTGGTCAAAGTTGCCTAAGATTAGGTGTGGCAAAGTGTGGCAAGGTGTGGCTAGAAACCAAACAGCACCGTAGTAATCAAATTTCTCAGTCTTGTACGAGTTGACGCGACACATCAAAGCACTGCACTCGATATAAGTCTTTTTACACATTTCAAATGGGCTACTTCGTATGTAGGAGTAGACTTATTCTGCTTCGTATGTAGTCACTTGTTGCAATCTCTAAAAAGACTTATATTTGGAAATGGAGGGAGTACAACGCATGCATGCATGCCGTGACTTTCCTTTTGATACTTGCATGTGTTGATTTGATGCACCTTGCCAAATTTTGACTATAAATTTAACTAACCAAATTTTCATGCATGTCACAAAAAATTACGGGGCTGTTTGGATTGTGACTATGTTTGTCTAATGTTGCCACATTATTTTTCCTACACTTGCCACACTTGCCTAACCTGAGTTGCTCAAATTGTTAGACACACTTTGGCTTGCCTAAGGGAATCTTGCCACAATTTTTGTGTCTATGACATGTGGGGTTCACTGCTAATAAAAAAATTCTTGTCTTAGGTGTGGCTAATAAAAAAGACTTATATTTAGGAACGGAGGGAGTAGAAAATATAAATAATAATGCATGTTGGGGCAACCCACGTTTCCGCTAATTTTAGCCGTGGGCTTGTTCACAATTTTTACGAGGGGGTGGTTGTTCATTTAATGGAGGGACTTGTAGTACCAGACTTGAATGATACAAAGTGCGACCTAGCACACCATAACACCACTTGGAACAAGCGGGTAGCTATCTCAAAAAACAATCAACAACTAAAAAAACCGCGACCTGGCATGTAGTAGTACACAATTTTAAATGATTGTTTTGATGGAGTGAAAAAGGAAAACTACCCCACTACGTATATATAGGCCGGAGCCTCCGCGCTTGCTTGCTAGGGTTGCTCTATTCACACACTCTCATCCTCTCCAGCTCTAAACAAGATAGGGGTAGTAACACTGTCTTTCTCCCTTCAAAAAACACTAGCTTTATATCCTCACCGCTGGTTACAGATCCGGACGTATGCCCCTCCGCCGGTGAAGGGGAGGAGGGGCAGCGTTTAGGCCGTCGTCGACAGCGAGGGAGGAGAACCACTGCCGGCCGCACCGTTCTCTCTGGCCGAGCACCGGCGCGGGAGGTCCTCTGATCCCTTCGTTGTTTCCTGTGGGCGGATCCGGCCTCCTGCCGCCCACCTATCCACATCCCGACGACCTTCAGGTATATCTTCGTTCGAAACCACCTTAGCTCTACTTCCCCAGCTCGCTACGTCGCTGCATGTGCATCATTTTCTACCTCTCAGCCCCTCTCGATCGGATGGTCCAACGTCACATATATTTTTTTCTTCTATTGTTAGAGGTAAAGCTACTTCATGGAGTCGAATCTTGTACTCCCTCCGTCCGAAAATACTTGTCATTGAAATGGATGTATCTAGATGTATTTTAGTTCTAGACACATCCATTTTGATGACAAGTAATTCCGGACGGAGGGAGTACTTGGTTCAAACAAGAAATAAAGTGGGGGTGGGGGAATTTAGTATGTACATCGGACTTGGTACAAACAGGAAGGAAAGGGGGTGAAAGTAGTACAGACTGGTCATCCAACCGGTCTCTTGGTCGAGAAGGGAAATATAAGGGTAACGCTGTACACAGTGGTATGACCAGGACTAGATTTGCTATCCACACATAGGAGTAGGTGGCTAGAGTGAACAAAAATGGGACCAACCCAGATATGTTTCTTGGATGTTTGTTTCTTGGGGCAACAAACTATGAATCACCACTTTATGCCCCTGTTTACGTACATGGTGCTGGACTGCTAGTGCACCCACTGTCCCATGCCCTTATACCAAATATTTAGGCTCCATTCGGAATAAAGGGGCAGAAAACATAAGTCTTGATGAAAATAGAGGAATAGGAAAGGAATGTAGGTATAAAACTATGGAACAGCGAACCGGAGGAAACTCTCAAGAGAATGTGTTCGGATGGACTACGAAATGTACAGATTTGTTTTTTTAGAGTAGCATGCTTGGCAGTATGAGATGCTATTTGCTTATTCAGCTGCACAGTGACTACTCTTGTCCTCACCTCAAGTACCACACATAGGTTGATTTTTTTATTCCGGCAACACAACATAGCAACCTGTCTAACGCATGGCAGCGAGCGCCTGTCTCGGGCTTCCGCCCAAAAAATGAGCAGCGCGTGGATGTTTCTAATCCTATGGAATCAGTACTACCAGACCAGCTTTCCTATGAAACACTATTCACCTTTCCCATGTTCCGAACGGTTGGAAGGGAAAGAATACCGTAGGAATTGTGTTCCTACGAAAATCCTGCACCAAACATGTGAACCGAACGCAGCCTTAGCTGTTCTTAATCTAATATCCCTGGTAAAAATGAAGCCATGCCACTGTTATAAGCCATGACAAGTTTAGCCAAATGTTTTTGCCAGTAATTGTTTGAGACTCTGACTGTTTCCTCTATGCCTTTTTGTGCAAACAGGGATATCCAATTCAGCTGGTTGCTGTTGTGACCTTATGGTGCACTGCACAAAACTCTTCTTAAAAGAAGTGACTTTTGTGCTGTTTAACTGGAATGTCAGAATGGAACAGTTGGTTCATTTTGGTGGAACTGCACAAAGGGAGATCTGTGTTCCAATCCTCATCATCCATATTGGCGACATAACCTTCCTTTAGGTAAGAATGATATTTAATGCATGTGTTCATCTCTATTTTCCGACTGCCATGAGAAAATAATGTTGTTTTTTACTAGTACACTTGTACTCCCTCACTGACAAAAACAATTCTGAATTAGAAGGCCAATCATGTACTTGGTTTCACCAACTGGTGAGGAGAAAGAGAAACAGAGCATGAAGAGGAAGAAGAAGAAGAATAAACAGTGCCAAGGCGATCTTGTTGAAGCCAGAGGCCTCAGTCGAGGCCATTCAAGGTCTTCGGCAACGACTACCTTACATGTCAGACGATCCTCCAGGGAGCCCTTCCACTTCTGCTGTCTCACTTAATTAATTAGGAGTACTTAAGTACCACTAATTTATGACTGCCTAATTTTCCTTTTGGAGTTAAACAAATCTTTAGTAGGACCCTATGCTGAATCATGTACGTGTGTATGTTTGTCTATGTAGGTGAATCATGTGGTGGAGCAGGGAGGGAATATTATTAGTGTCATGACATAATAGTGCTATTGTTTTGCATGTCAATTTATTGCCATTGGTTCAATGAGGCAATGTTTTGCGTATTGTCCATCATGAATTTGATGCTACTGTTTGAGTAATATGCTGATGTCTTCCTATCCTTTCTCACTAAGCTAATGAAGGTTTCACCTTGTTGCTACTTGTGCAAACAGGGATCATGTTGCGCCAATCATACATTTTAGTGGAACTACACAAGACAATACAATGAACTGTATCCCGGCCAGTGCTTTAACTCTGCTGGAAGTTCTTGATAATCTTTCGATATAATCTCAGCACTGGTAAACAAGAGTGATTTCAACCATACATTTGAAGTGCACAAAAATATATACTATTGTGTGATTCCAGTGAGTGCTTTATCATCTCTTATGGGACTACAAGAATAAGCTTTTTTTCTCAGGTTGGTACGGCCTAAGGCCTTCATCCATATTAGTTTCTGTCATCTCTATTTGTATCGTGCTACTGTCATGAGAAACTCCTTTATCTTTGCACGTTAAAGTTTTGCAACCGATGATAAATGGCAATGCTTTGAGTGTTGAGTTGAGCTAATTGGCACTGATTAAATAAACTAATACCTCTCTTTAAGCAAGACTACTATGTTGCTAACTTTACCCATTAAGATAACGAGGGTGCTTCTATTTGTTAGTGTATCTTTCATCAACTAGTCCCACTATTACAGTAATCTCACTCTCTCAATATATGTGCCAACAGGGATGCTCGATTTTGGTGGAACTGCACAAAAACTTTGGGTGCTTCATTGCCTCGACAGCTTCTGTCCTTTCCTGTCAGTCGCTAATCTCCGCTTGCTTTCTTCCTTTGCTGTCAGTCGCTTGGCTTATCTCGGCTTCCAGTCAAAGGAAATAGTAATTGATATGCTACCTCACAAAGGTTGGTACTGGTCTTTATCCTGATTATTGTGCCTGTCATATGTATTGGTAATTTAGTATTGTGCTACTGTTTGCCGATTTCATAAAGGAGTAATTTGGAGCCTGAACTCGCAGGCAAATCATTACATCGGGTGATTTCAGTAGAACTGCACAAAATGATCAGATGGACAGGTACTTATGGTGCTGCTATGTACTCCAAAGTTCACTCAGACAAGCATCGATGTTGACAAGAAGTGCCTATATTCATTCGAGTATCAACCAGCGTCAACCAATTGTCAAACTCCAAGTATTAGGAGAGTGAACGCCAAAAATATGGCTTGGTGCATAGCCCAGAAAAACGCAGTCCAATCTTTGGTCCCAACTTGTGCCTTTTGGTTATCGGCACATATGGCAGCGAACTATATGGCATGGAGTCTAAAGATTCCAGACAAGTTGGTTGACGCGTATATTCATCTGGCACTTAATCAGTCTGCACGCCAAGGATGCTCCATTTCAGTTGAACTGCAGGGTGGTTCATTTTCTCAACTGCCTAATTTCTCGTCTGCAATGTAGAATTTTGGCGAGATACAGGACCAAGATGAGCCAGTAAACTAGTTGGATGAAAGTAGTGGCCAAGTTGCTCAAACCTCCCTCGGCACGAGGCCACTATTTGAGGATAAACCTACAAGCAAAGTTCAGATTGTCTGTGCTGCCTCTTATGTACTCGAAAGTTTACTCGTACAAGAACTAATTTTAGCAAGAAGTACCTCCGATTGAACACCATTTACCAGTCTGTACCCTAGGTAATTAAAGTTCGTCCATGGATCATATTGGCTGTGATCTCAATCATTTGGATGCATAAACATACTGAACATGTGTATATCTGAATCTTTTTGTGAATTATGTATGAATATTGTCGTGTGATATATCAGTCATTTGGATGCATAGATATGCTGAGCTTGTGTATATATGAATCTTTTGAGTTGTTAATAGTGAATGTTGGCTATGAATATGAACGTGTCCTGTGAACCTGAGTTTGATATGAATGTTTACCTTTTCTGTTGTATTTGTGTGTGAACTTGTTAGTATGCCTACTGTGGGGTATAAAACGCAGGTCTCACTAGTAGAAAAGAGGGCTTTGGTTCAGGCCGGGTCAGCCCATTAGTCCCGGTTCAGTCTAGAACCGGGACCAATGGGGGCACTGGTCCCGGTTCGCGAGGCCAGGGGCTTGACGGGCCTCGTGGGGGCATTGGTCCCGGTTCGTCTGGCCCCTTGGTCCCGGTTGGTGGGACGAATCGGGACCAATGGGCCTCGCTCCTGGCCCACCACCATTGGTCCCGGTTGGTGGCTTGAACCGGGACCACAGGCTGCCTTTTAGTCCCGGTTCATGCCACGAACCGGGACCAATGAGGTGCCTATATATACCCCTCGCCCGCGAGCAGAGCACTCCAGCGCTCTGTTTTTCTTTGGCCGGCGAGGGAGGGCTTTGTGGTGCTCTAGCTCACCTCCTATGCACATGAGGTGTTCGATGAAATGCCCAAGCCACACTAGTTAAGCTTTCTCCTCTCGAAGCTCGACCTCAAAGCTCCATTTTCCTCGAGATTTGTCTAGGTTTAGCGGCCCGTCACGTTCCATTGTCGTCTTCACCGCTGTCGATCGCCCGCGCCGATCTCGTCCGGCACCATCGTGGTGAGCCTCTTGTTCTTATCTTCTTTATGAAAGAAAAAATTCTTGCTTTAGATAGATACTTGTCTAATTTTCTTACTATTTTATTGCTTGTTATTATATAGTGCGATGGTTTTGGTATCCGCCCCCGTCGGCCCTCGTCCTGTCTATGATTCGGATGTGGTATATATTATCTTTATAACTATTGGTTCATTTATTGTTTATGAAAATTATGCCGACCAACGTGACATAGATTTTATTTATCTAGGAGGTATGTGAACCGGAAATTCCAACTGACCCTATTGTCGAGAGGTTAAATTTAGTTGAAGAAGAAAACAATTTCTTGCAGGAAAAAATAAAAAAATTGAGGAGGAGAAGATGATATTGGAGTTGCATGTTGCGGATGTCGTCGATGATCACAAGATTAAGATGGATGCAATGCGCTTGAAGATTAGAAATATTAGAAAATATGCCATTCATACGGAGGATTGGTATCATTATGCCGTTGGATCAATTGTTACCTTGGTTGCGATTATGATCGCATTTGTTTTCGCATTGAAATGTTTTACATAGTTTCAATGTATGGTTTAATTAATTAGATGCTCTGGAGAGCTATATGTTGTTATATGAGAACTATGTATGTACTTTGGTTTTAATGTGATGATGAACTTCTATTAATTTGGTCACTTAATTATCTATTCATGATGTTCTGTAATGGTTTTTGACACACTTAATTATATATAATGCACGCAGATGAACCGGCAATGGATGTACGGTGACAGACACACCTCCGAGTACATTAAGGGCGTGCATGATTTTCTCGAGTGGCTGAGGCAAACAAGCAGAATGGTTTTATGTGTTTTCCATGCCCTAAATGTGGGAATACGAAGTCTTACTCTGACCGGAAAATCCTTCACACCCACCTGCTTTACAAGGGTTTCATGCCACACTATAATGTTTGGACGAGGCACGGAGAAATAGGGGTTATGATGGAAGACGGCGAAGAAGAAGAGGATGATGACAACTATGTGCCCCCTGAATACGGTGATGCTGCAACGGGGGAAGCTGCTGAAGATCAAGAGGAACCAGACGATGTGCCCAATGATGCTGCAACGGGGGAAGCTGCTGAAGATCAAGAGGAACCAGTGCCCGATGATGATGATCTCCGCTGGGTCATTGTCGATGCAAGGGCGCAATGCGAAAGTCAAAAGGAGAAGCTGAAGTTCGATCGCATGTTAGAGGATCACAAAAAGGGTTGTATGTCGGGACCCCGATTCCAAGTCACATCGATCTAGCCGGTAACACCTCATATCACTTTGCGGCCTCACGCACAGTATTCCCACGGGTGTCGCCTTACCATGGCCCGGGACCGTTTGCGCCTTTTGGCTCACGTATATGATAGTGTCGCTAGCATCCATATTGTTGGAAATATGCCCTAGAGGCAATAATAAATGGTTATTATTATATTTCTTTGTTCATGATAATTGTCTATTATTCATGCTATAATTGTATTGTCCGGAAATCGTAATACATGTGTGAATACATAGACCACAACGTGTCCCTAGTAAGCCTCTAGTTGACTAGCTCGTTGATCAACAGATAGTCATGGTTTCCTGACTATGGACATTGGATGTCATTGATAACGGGATCACATCATTAGGAGAATGATGTGATGGACAAGACCCAATCTTAAGCATAGCATAAAAGATCGTGTAGTTTCGTTTGCTAGAGCTTTTCCAATGTCAAGTATCTTTTCCTTAGACCATGAGATCGTGCAACTCCCGGATACCGTAGGAGTGCTTTGGGTGTGCCAAACGTCACAACGTAACTGGGTGACTATAAAGGTGCATTACGGGTATCTCCGAAAGTGTCTGTTGGGTTGGCACGGATCGAGACTGGGATTTGTCACTCCGTGTGACGGAGAGGTATCTCTGGGCCCACTCGGTAATGCATCATCATAATGAGCTCAATGTGACTAAGGCGTTAGTCACGGGATCATGCATTGCGGTACGAGTAAAGAGACTTGCCGGTAACGAGATTGAACAAGGTATTGGGATACCGACGATCGAATCTCGGGCAAGTAACATACCGATTGACAAAGGGAATTGCATACGGGATTGATTGAATCCTCGACACCGTGGTTCATCCGATGAGATCATCGTGGAACATGTGGGAGCCAACATGGGTATCCAGATCCCGCTGTTGGTTATTGACCGGAGAGGCGTCTCGGTCATGTCTGCATGTCTCCCGAACCCGTAGGGTCTACACACTTAAGGTCCGGTGACCTAGGGTTGTAGAGATATATGTATGCGGAAACCCGAAAGTTGTTCGGAGTCCCGGATGAGATCCCGGACGTCACGAGAGGTTCCGGAATGGTCCGGAGGTGAAGAATTATATATAGGAAGTCCAGTTTCGGCCACCGGGAAAGTTTCGGGGGTTATCGGTATTGTACCGGGACCACCGGAAGGGTCCCGGGGGTCCATCGGGTGGGGCCACCTGTCCCGGAGGGCCCCGTGGGCTGAAAGTGGAAGGGAACCAGCCCCTAGTGGGCTGGGGCGCCCCCCTTGGGCCTCCCCCCATGCGCCTAGGGTTGGGAACCCTAGGGGGGAGTTCCCCCTTGCCTTGGGGGGCAAGGCACCCCTTCCCCCCCACTTGGCCGCCGCCCCCCCCTTGGATCTGATCTCCAGGGCCGGCGCCCCCCCAGGGGGCCTATATAAAGGGGGGAGGGAGGGCAGCAACCAACAGCCTTGGGCGCCTCCCTCCTCCCCTGCAACACCTCTCTCTCTCTCTCGTAGAAGCTCGGCGAAGCCCTGCCGAGACCCGCTACATCCACCACCACGCCGTCGTGCTGCTGGATCTCCATCAACCTCTCCTTCCCCTTGCTGGATCAAGAAGGAGGAGACGTCGCTGCACCGTACGTGTGTTGAACGCGGAGGTGCCGTCCGTTCGGCACTCGGTCATCGGTGATTTGGATCACGGCGAGTACGACTCCGTCATCCACGTTCATTGGAACGCTTCCGCTCGCGATCTACAAGGGTATGTAGATGCACTCCCTTCCCCTCGTTGCTAGTATACTCCATAGATGCATCTTGGTGAGCGTAGGAAAATTTTAAAATTATGCTACGATTCCCAACAGTGGCATCATGAGCCAGGCCTATGCGTAGTTACTATGCACGAGTAGAACACAAAGCAGTTGTGGGCGTTGAGTTTGCCAATTCTTCTTGCCGCTACTAGTCTTTTCTTGTTTCGGCGGCATTGTAGGATGAAGCGGCCCGGACCGACCTTACACGTACTCTTACGTGAGACAGGTTCCACCGACTGACATGCACTAGATGCATAAGGTGGCTAGCGGGTGTCTGTCTCTCCTACTTTAGTCGGAACGGATTCGATGAAAAGGGTCCTTATGAAGGGTAAATAGAAATTGGCAAATCACGTTGTGGTCATACGTAGGTAAGAAACGTTCTTGCTAGAAACCTACAAACCACGTAAAAACTTGCAACAACAATTAGAGGACGTCTAACTTGTTTTTGCAGCAAGTGCTATGTGATGTGATATGGCCAGAAGATGTGATGAATGATATATGTGATGTATGAGATTGATCATATTCTTGTAATAGGAATCACGACTTGCATGTCGATGAGATTGACAACCGGCAGGAGCCATAGGAGTTGTCCTTATTATTTTGTATGACCTGCGTGTCATTGAATAACGCCATGTAAATTACTGTACTTTATTGCTAAACACGTTAGCCATAGAAGTAGAAGTAATCGTTGGCGTGACGACTTCATGAAGACACAATGATGGAGATCATGGTGTCATGCCGGTGACGAAGATGATCATGGTGCCCCGAAGATGGAGATCAAAGGAGCATAATGATATTGGCCATATCATGTCACTATTTGATTGCATGTGATGTTTATCATGTTTTTGCATCTTATTTGCTTAGAACGACGGTAGCAAGTAGGATGATCCCTTATAATAATTTCAAGAAAGTGTTCACCCTAACTGTGCACCGTTGCGAAGGTTCGTTGTTTCGAAGCACCACATGATGATCGGGTGTGATAGATTCTAACGTTCGAATACAACGGGTGTTGACGAGCCTAGCATGTACAGACATGGCCTCGGAACACACGCAATACACTTAGGTTGACTTGACGAGCCTAGCATGTACAGACATGGCCTCGGAACACGGAGGACCGAAAGGTCGAGCATGAGTCGTATAGAAGATACGATCAACATGAAGATGTTCACAGATCTTGACTAGTCCGTCTCACGTGATGATCGGACACGGCCTAGTTAAACTCGGATCATGTTTCACTTAGATGACTAGAGGGATGTCTATCTGAGTGGGAGTTCATTAAATAATTTGATTAGATGAACTCAATTATCATGAACTTAGTCTAAAATCTTTACACTATGTCTTGTAGATCAAATGGCCAACGTTGTCCTCAATTTCAACGCGTTCCTAGAGAAAACCAAGCTGAAAGATGATGGCAGCAACTATACAGACTGGGTCCGAAACCTGAGGCTCATCCTTATAGTAGTCAAGAAAGATTATGTCTTAGAAGCACCGCTAGGTGATGCACCAATCCCACAGAACCAAGACGTTATGAACGCTTGGCAATCACGTGCTGATGATTACTCCCTCGTTCAGTGCGGCATGCTTTACAGCTTAGAGCCGGGTCTCCAAAAGCGTTTTGAGAAACATGGAGCATATGAGATGTTCGAGGAGCTGAAATTGGTTTTTCAAGCTCATGCCCGGGTCGAGAGATATGATGTCTCCGACAAGTTCTTCAGCTGTAAAATGGAGGAGAACAGTTCTGTTAGTGAGCACATACTCAGAATGTCTGGGTTGCACAACCGCTTGTCTCAGCTGGGAGTTAATCTCCCGGATGACGCGGTCATTGACAGAATCCTCCAGTCGCTTCCACCAAGCTACAAGAGCTTTGTGATGAACTACAATATGCAGGGGATGGAAAAGACCATTCCCGAGGTATATTCAATGCTGAAATCAGCGGAAGGGGAGATCAGAAAAGAACATCAAGTGTTGATGGTGAATAAAACCACCAAGTTCAAGAAGGGCAAGGGTAAGAAGAACTTCAAGAAGGACGGCAAGGGAGTTGCCGCGCCCGGTAAACCAGTTACTGGGAAGAAGTCAAAGAATGGACCCAAGCCCGGGACTGAGTGCTTTTATTGCAAGGGAAGTGGTCACTGGAAGCGGAACTGCCCCAAATATTTAGCGGACAAGAAGAAGGCCGGCAACACCCAAGGTATATGTGATATACAAGTAATTGATGTGTACCTTACCAGTACTCGTAGTAGCTCCTGGGTATTTGATACCGGTGCGGTTGCTCATATTTGTAACTCAAAACAGGAACTACGGAATAAACGGAGACTGGCAAAGGACGAGGTGACGATGCGCGTCGGGAATGGTTCCAAGGTCGATGTGATCGCCGTCGGCACGCTACCTCTGCATCTACCCACGGGATTAGTTTTAAACCTCAATAATTGTTATTTAGTGCCAGCTTTGAGCATGAACATTGTATCTGGATCTCGTTTAATTCGAGATGGCTACTCATTTAAATCCGAGAATAATGGTTGTTCTATTTATTTGAGAGATATGTTTTATGGTCATGCCCCGCTGGTCAATGGTTTATTTTTGATGAATCTCGAACGTGATGTTACACATGTTCATAGTGTGAATACCAAAAGATGCAAAGTTGATAACGATAGTCCCACATACTTGTGACACTGCCGCCTTGGTCACATTGGTGTCAAGCGCATGAAGAAGCTCCATGCAGATGGACTTTTGGAGTCTCTTGATTGCGAATCATTTGACACGTGCGAACCATGCCTCATGGGTAAGATGACCAAGACTCCGTTCTCCGGAACAATGGAGCGAGCAATCAACTTATTGGAAATCATACATACCGATGTGTGTGGTCCAATGAGTGTTGAGGCTCGCAGAGGATATCGTTATGTTCTCACTCTCACTGATGATTTAAGTAGATATGGGTATGTCTACCTGATGAAACACAAGTCTGAAACCTTTGAAAAGTTCAAGGAATTTCAGAGTGAGGTTGAGAATCAACGTGACAGGAGAATAAAATTCCTACGATCAGATCATGGTGGAGAATATTTAAGTCACGAGTTTGGTGCACACTTAAGGAAATGTGGAATAGTTTCACAACTCACGCCGCCTGGAACACCTCACAGAAATGGTGTGTCCGAATGTCGTAATCGCACTCTATTGGATATGGTGCGATCTATGATGTCTCTTACCGATTTACCGCTCTCATTTTGGGGTTATGCTTTAGAGACTGCCGCATTCACTTTAAATAGGGCTCTGTCGAAATCCGTTGAGACAACACCGTATGAATTATGGTTTGGTAAGAAACCTAAGCTGTCATTTCTAAAAGTTTGGGGATGCGATGCTTATGTCAAGAAACTTCAACCTGAAAAGCTCGAACCCAAATCGGAAAAATGCGTCTTCATAGGATACCCTAAGGAAACTATTGGGTATACCTTCTACCTCAGATCCGAAGGCAAGATCTTCGTTGCTAAGAACGGGTCCTTTCTAGAGAAGGAGTTTCTCTCGAAAGAATTGAGTGGGAGGAAAGTGGAACTTGATGAGGTGATAGTCACCCCTTCCGAACCGGAAAGTAGCGCAGCGCGGGAAAGTGTTCCTGTGGTGCCTACACCGACTGGGGAGGAAGTTAATGATGATGATCATGAAGCTTCGGATCAAGTTACTGAACTTCGTAGGTCCACAAGGACACGTTCCGCACCAGAGTGGTACGGCAACCCTGTCCTGGAAATCATGTTGTTAGACAACGGTGAACCTTCGAACTATGAAGAAGCGATGGCGGGCCCGGATTCCGACAAATGGCTAGAAGACATGAAATCCGAGATAGAATCCATGTATGAAAACAAAGTATGGACTTTGACTGACTTGCCCGATGAGTGGCGAGCCATAGAAAACAAATGGATCTTTAAGAAGAAGACGGACGCGGATGGTAATGTGACCATCTACAAAGCTCGACTTGTCGCTAAGGGTTATCGACAAGTTCAAGGGGTTGACTACGATGAGACTTTCTCACCCGTAGCGAAGCTGAAGTCCGTCCGAATCATGTTAGCAATTGCCGCATACTATGATTATGAGATATGGCAGATGGACGTCAAAACGGCATTCCTTAACGGCTTCCTTAAGGAAGAGTTGTATATGATGCAACCGGAAGGTTTTGTCGATCCTAAGAATGCTAACAAAGTGTGCAAGCTCCAGCGCTCAATCTATGGGCTGGTGCAAGCATCTCGGAGTTGGAACATTCGCTTTGATGAGATGATCAAAGCGTTTGGGTTTACACAGACTTATGGAGAAGCCTGTGTTTACAAGAAAGTGAGTGGGAGCTCCGTAGCATTTCTCATATTATATGTGGATGACATACTATTGATGGGAAATGATATAGATTCTTGGAAAGTATAAAGGCCTACTTGAATAAGTGTTTTTCAATGAAGGACCTTGGAGAAGCCGCTTATATATTAGGCATCAAGATCTATAGAGATAGATCAAGACGCCTCATTGGTCTTTCACAGAGTACATACCTTGACAAGATATTGAAGAAGTTCAGTATGGATCGGTCCAAGAAGGGGTTCTTGCCTGTATTGCAAGGTGTGCAATTGAGCACGGCTCAATGCCCGACCACGGCAGAAGATATAGAAGAGATGAGTGTCATCCCCTATGCCTCGGCCATAGGGTCTATTATGTATGCCATGCTGTGTACCAGACCTGATGTAAACCTTGCCGTAAGTTTGGTAGGAAGATACCAAAGTAATCCCGGCAAGGAACACTGGACAGCGGTCAAGAATATCCTGAAGTACCTGAAGAGGACTAAGGATATGTTTCTCGTTTATGGAGGTGACGAAGAGCTCGTCGTAAAGGGTTACGTCGACGCTAGCTTCGACACAGATCTGGATGACTCGAAGTCACAGACTGGATACGTGTATATTTTGAATGGAGGAGCAGTAAGCTGGTGCAGTTGCAAGCAAAGCGTCGTGGAGGGATCTACATGTGAAGCGGAGTACATGGCAGCCTCGGAGGCAGCACAGGAAGCAGTCTGGATGAAGGAGTTCATTACCGACCTAGGGGTGATTCCCAATGCGTCGGGACCAATGACTCTCTTCTGTGACAACACTGGAGCTATTGCCCTTGCGAAGGAGCCCAGGTTTCACAGGAAGATCAGGCATATCAAGCGTCGCTTCAACTCCATTCGTGAAAGTGTTCAAAATGGAGACATAGATATTTGTAAAGTACATACGGACCTGAATGTAGCAGATCCGTTGACTAAACCTCTCCCTAGGGCAAAACATGATCAACACCAGGACGCAATGGGTGTTCGATTCATCACAATGTAACTAGATTATTGACTCTAGTGCAAGTGGGAGACTGTTGGAAATATGCCCTAGAGGCAATAATAAATGGTTATTATTATATTTCTTTGTTCATGATAATTGTCTATTATTCATGCTATAATTGTATTGTCTGGAAATCGTAATACATGTGTGAATACATAGACCACAACGTGTCCCTAGTAAGCCTCTAGTTGACTAGCTCGTTGATCAACAGATAGTCATGGTTTCCTGACTATGGACATTGGATGTCATTGATAACGGGATCACATCATTAGGAGAATGATGTGATGGACAAGACCCAATCTTAAGCATAGCATAAAAGATCGTGTAGTTTCGTTTGCTAGAGATTTTCCAATGTCAAGTATCTTTTCCTTAGACCATGAGATCGTGCAACTCCCGGATACCGTAGGAGTGCTTTGGGTGTGCCAAACGTCACAACGTAACTGGGTGACTATAAAGGTGCATTACGGGTATCTCCGAAAGTGTCTGTTGGGTTGGCACGGATCGAGACTGGGATTTGTCACTCCGTGTGACGGAGAGGTATCTCTGGGCCCACTCGGTAATGCATCATCATAATGAGCTCAATGTGACTAAGGCGTTAGTCACGGGATCATGCATTGCGGTACGAGTAAAGAGACTTGCCGGTAACGAGATTGAACTAGGTATTGGGATACCGACGGTCGAATCTCGGGCAAGTAACATACCGATTGACAAAGGGAATTGTATACGGGATTGATTGAATCCTCGACGCCGTGGTTCATCCGATGAGATCATCGTGGAACATGTGGGAGCCAACATGGGTATCCAGATCCCGCTGTTGGTTATTGACCGGAGAGGCGTCTCAGTCATGTCTGCATGTCTCCCGAACCCGTAGGGTCTACACACTTAAGGTCCGGTGACGCTAGGGTTGTAGAGATATATGTATGCGGAAACCCGAAAGTTGTTCGGGGTCCCGGATGAGATCCCGGACGTCACGAGAGGTTCCGGAATGGTCCGGAGGTGAAGAATTATATATAGGAAGTCCAGTTTCGGCCACCGGGAAAGTTTTGGGGGTTATCGGTATTGTACCGGGACCACCGGAAGGGTCCCGAGGATCCACCGGGTGGGGCCACCTGTCCCGGAGGGCCCCGTGGGCTGAAAGTGGAAGGGAACCAGCCCCTAGTGGGCTGGGGCGCCCCCCTTGGGCCTCCCCCCATGCGCCTAGGGTTGGGAACCCTAGGGGGGAGTTCCCCCTTGCCTTGGGGGGCAAGGCACCCCTTCCCCCCCACTTGGCCGCCGCCCCCCCCTTGATCTGATCTCCAGGGCCGGCGCCCCCCCCAGGGGGCCTATATAAAGGGGGGGAGGGAGGGCAGCACACAACAGCCTTTGGGCGCCTCCCTCCTCCCCTGCAACACCTCTCTCTCTCTCTCTCGTAGAAGCTCGGCGAAGCCCTGCACGAGACCCGCTACATCCACCACCACGCCGTCGTGCTGCTGGATCTCCATCAACCTCTCCTTCCCCTTGCTGGATCAAGAAGGAGGAGACATCGCTGCACCGTATGTTTGTTGAACGCGGAGGTGCCGTCCGTTCGGCACTCGGTCATCGGTGATTTGGATCACGGCGAGTACGACTCCGTCATCCACGTTCATTGGAACGCTTCCGCTCGCGATCTACAAGGGTATGTAGATGCACTCCCGTCCCCTCGTTGCTAGTATACTCCATAGATGCATCTTGGTGAACGTAGGAAAATTTTAAAATTATGCTACGATTCCCAACACATATGACAGAGAACCCGGGCCGACATGGCTAGTCGTGAACCCAAAGCGGCACTAACGTATGGGGACAGGAATACATGAATCAACATCGAACGTGTCGGTCAGCAGCGTGTGAATCCGGCTGTAGCACTGGGCTAACAGGACTTCGGGAACCCGGGCTGTAGCAGGCTAGGCAGGACTCCGGATGTCACCGCGTGACATTTCCCCGAAGGGACAGACACAGGAATGATATGAAACACATGCCGGCCAGTCAAGTGTCCAGAGCAGTAGTGCTGGGCTAGCAGGACTCCGGTGATCCGGGCTGTAGCGGACTACTATGGCTCAAGGAGACACTAGACTACATTTCCCCATAAGAGAGGCTGCTAAGGATAGACAACTAGATTGTCGGATCCCACACATACGAAGCATTTCAACCATACACACAATATGCTCGATATGTGCAAATACAACATGGCATCACAACAAGACTCTACGACTCAGAGTATTTATTCCTTAGGCTCCGAAGAGCCAGATATTACAAACATGGGTCTCATGACCCAACATTCAGAGCATACAAGTCAAGGCACATGCGGAAGCTTAACATGTCTGAGTACAGACATCTACAAATGAAAAAGGCTGAGAAGCCTGACTATCTACCAGATCCTGCCGAGGGCACAAGACCGTAGCTGAGGTATCAAGCTAAACGTCAAAGTCCACACGGAACTACTAGCGAGACTGACATCTCTCTGCAAAACATAAAATAAGCAAACGTGAGTACAAATGTACCCAGCAAGACTTACATCAGAACTATCTACATATGCATCGGTATCAACAAAAGGGGTGGTGGAGTTTAACTACAGCAAGCCAGCTTTGACTCAGTGGCTATCCTGAACTACGACTGCAAGTAACTCTTTGAGGTGGCACACACGAGTCCACATATTCACCATATCAATACACCACTATGGATCCGCTCCCGTCTCCCTACGAGAACGCCATCCATAGCACTCATGCTTATCTTGCGCATTTTAGAGTATCCACTTTCACTTGTCTATGAACTGTTATAGGCAACCCAGAAGTCCTTTACCGCGGACACGGCTATTCGAATAGATCATATTAACCCTGCAGGGGTGTACTTCGTCACACACGCTCTCGCCACTTACCACCATGTACACGTCGTGTACCTCGGCAACCTTCAAGCGGAAGCCTGGTGAGGGAGTCGGCCACGACCTGACTAACCACACAAGTCTCTAGTCCAGGTTTATCGTCTATTCGGGTTCCATCCGCAAGGAGATCCGGCCGGGGTGTCGCTCACGGCCCCAAACGATGTGAACAGGGTTCCCAAGCCCACCTCGACGGATGGATCTACGCTTGGTACACCGTGCCACGGTGCCTAGTCTGTCCCAAGCCCACCTGTACCGGGTACCACTTGGTAGACTACTAACACAACCTACCAACACCAGAAACTAGTTGCAACTCCTGGACAGAGATCGAGGCGGTTAATAAGCCGAGAGGGGTCGAGTTACCGGAACCCAATGTGTGGTAGTAACTGTTCATGGATCACAAACACAGAACTCAGTTCCTGAGGACGGTTTCAATGAGACAACCCACTATGTACTCCTACATGGCCTCTCACCGCTACCTTTACCAAATCGTGTTCACACACTTAGCTCTCAACAGTAGGACATGTTCACCACATTCCAATTCATCCCCGATGAATCAGATCTGACTCGACGCTAAGCAATAGCAGGCATGACAAACAAGTATGAATGAGTAGGCACATCAGGGCTCAAACAACTCCTACTCATGCTAGTGGGTTTCATCTATTTACTGTGGCAATGACAGGTCATGCAGAGGATAAAGGGGTTCAGCTACCGCAGCAAGTAACAGATGAATCGTTGTTGTCCTAATGCAGTAAAAGAGAGCAGGAGCGAGAGAGTGGGATTGTATCGGAATGAACAAGGGGGTTTTGCTTGCCTGGCACTTCTGAAGATAGCATTGAGTCTTCATTAGTGTCAACGATCACAACGTCGAAGCAACGTCTACTGAGAGGGGACAACACCGGCAAACAGAGAAGAAACACGATCAATGCAATGCACAATATGATGCATGCTATGACATGGAAATATGAATGTGTTTTGAGCTAATGCAACTAACAACATATTAAATGGAGTTGGTTTGAACCTTAGGTTCAAATTCAAACTTCATATGTGAGGGTTTAAATGCCTTTTACATGATTTGTCCTAAACAGCAAGGTTAAGTTGCTCTAACATGCATGGAGATGGTACAGATGGATAGATTGGATTTTTTGATCATTTTTCATATATAAATTATTTCATTTGGAGTTACGGTTGATTTTCTATGATTTTTAGAAGTTTATAGGATTTTCTGGAATTTCCTGAATTATTTTAAATCCAGAAAAGGATTAATTGCGTCAGCACTGCGTCATGCCTGTGTCAGCAGTCAACTGGGTTGACCCAGGTCAAACCTGACGTGTGGGGGCCACACGTCAGCGACACAGGGCTAATCCCGGTCAAACCCAGCGCTGACTGGGGTTTGACCAGGCCTGGGGCCCACTGTCAGTGGTTGTGGGCAGTTTAAGGAGCGGGGTTAGCGCCTAATGGCCGTGCCACGTCGGCACAGCCGGAGTTAGGTCGCCGGCGACCATCCAGTGTGGCGGCGACTCGCTGAGTGCCGCTAGGGGTAGCGGCTGGTTGCGCTGAGGGCACCAGGAGGGAGCCCGTGCTCGACCGCATCCAACCGAAGAAGTTGGAGGGCACGGGGTGGCCGGAAAATGGCCGGCGACGAGCTTTAGCGGCGGCGGGGCTCGGTGAGGTGCGGCGTTACGGCTAGAGCTCACGGGCGAGGGGTTTGAGCAAGGCAGCTACGAGGGGAGGTGCTCCAGAGCACGCCTGTTGCAGGGGGCAACGAGCGGGGCACGGGGAGCACGCGGGCTGCAGCCATGGCGGAGCAGAGCTTCGGCCGGAGGTGGAGCCGTGGCTAGGGAGCGTGGAGACGTCGGGGAAGAGGGATGGTCGACGGAGGAGCTCACAGTGATCACGAGGAGGGGTTCGGCTTGCTCGTGGATGAACTGGGGCAGACGAATCGGCCGGCGGCATCTCGGATGCCCGAGGTTGAAGATGATGGCAGTGACGGCAGAGCAGGCCTCCCGGCGGGGTGTAGTTCGCTGGAGAGGGCGAGGGCGTCAAGGCGGAGCCTCTGGACTGCTCAAGGGGACGAGGGAGAGGCGATGGCCGCGGTGGTGCTAGTCGGCGGCGGCAGGAGCGTTCGGTGAGGTGGGGGAACGGCGAGGGAGAGAGCCAGGGGAGAGGGGGAGAGCTCGAGGGAGAGGCCGAGGGGGTTCGTGGCGTCGCCAGACGCGAGGGGGAGGTAGGAGGTGGCAAGCAGGGGGTGGCGCGGCTCCGCGGTGCGCTCTCCACGCAGCTGCCTCGCCTTCTGGCAGAAGGTCGAAGAAGCTGCTGCGCTGGCTGGGCTGCACAGTGTTGGGCCGGCTGGAGCGCCAGGCAAGTCAACCCAGGTAACTCTCTCTGCCCCTTTTTCTTATTTTGTTCTGTTTTCTATTTTTGCTATTATGTTTTGATTTAGTAAAAATACTAAATCACTTCCAAAACTCCTGAAAATATTTGTGGGCACCTTTTGAATTATTTCCAATAGCCCTCAAATCATTTCAGAATAATCTGAGCATTTAGAATAATTATAGCGTTTAAATGCCCAAATTCAAATACTTTATGATTTAATCCAATGATCCCAAAATATTCTACAAAAATGTTCACTATTTTTGGGTTGGACTCAAAGCCTTGCCAAAGTTATCAAACATTGTTGAAGGCATTTTGGGTTCATTGAAAACATTTGAATTTGACCCTAGTTGAGTTCATTTGGTGCTAGGGTTTGTTCATCCCCATTTCAAAATTCAATAAATTTAGACATGATGCAAGCATATCTAGCTAGCCTAAGTGCATACCAGACTAGGGATGTGACATTGTACCCCAATTGCGAAGATGGCAACACAAAGCTCGGTACCATACTGGAATTGCTGCAGTGGAAGGCAGAGCATGCTGTGCCTGACAAAGGATTTGAGAAGCTATTGAAAATATTGAAGAAGAAGCTTCCAAAGGATAACGAATTGCCCGACAGTACATACGCAGCAAAGAAGGTCGTATGCCCTCTAGGATTGGAGGTGCAGAAGATACATGCATGCCCTAATGACTGCATCCTCTACCGCGGTGCGTACAAGGATCTGAACGAATGCTCGGTATGCGGTGCATTGCGGTATAAGATCAGACGAGATGACCCTGGTGATGTTGACGGCGAGCCCCCCAGGAAGAGGGTTCCTGCGAAGGTGATGTGGTATGCTCCTATAATACGACGATTGAAATGTCTGTTCAGAAACGAAGAGCATGCCAAATTGATGCGATGGCACAGTGAGGACTGTAAGAAAGACGGGAAGTTGAGAGCACCCGCTGACGGGTCGCAGTGGAGAAAAATCGAGAGAAAGTACTGGGCTGAGTTTGCAGCTGACCCAAGGAACGTATGGTTTGGTTTAAGCGCGGATGGCATTAATCCTTTCAGGGAGCAGAGCAGCAATCACCACCTGGCCCATGACTCTATGTATGTATAACCTTCCTCCTTGGATGTGCATGAAGCGGAAGTTCAATATGATGCCAGTTCTCATCCAAGGCTCTAAGCAACCCGGCAACGACATTGATGTGTACCTAAGGCCATTAGTTGAAGAACTTTTACAACTGTGGAATGGAAACGGTGTACGTACGTGGGATGAGCACAAACAGGAGGAATTTAACCTACACGCGTTGCTGTTTTTAACCATCAACGATTGGCCCGCTCTCAATAACCTTTCAGGACAGACAAACAAGGGATACCACGCATGCACGCACTGTTTAGATGACACTAAAAATATATACCTGGACAAATGCAGGAAGAATGTGTACCTGGGCCATCGTCGATTTCTTCCGACCAACCATCAATGTCGAAAGAAAGGCAAGCATTTCAAAGGCGAGGCAGATCACCGGAAGAAGCCCGCCATGCGTACCGGTGATCACGTACTTGCTATGGTCAATGATTTACATGTAATCTTTGGAAAGGGTCCCGGCGGACTAGCTGTTCCGAATGACGCTGAGGGACACGCACCCATGTGGAAGAAGAAATCTATATTTTGGGACCTGCCCTACTGGAAAGACCTAGAGGTCCGCTCTTCAATCAAAGTGATGCACGTGACGAGGAACCTTTGCGTGAACCTGCTAGGCTTCTTGGGCGTGTATGGGAAGACAAAAGATACACCTGAGGCACGGGAGGACCTGCAACATTTGCACGAAAAAGACGGCATGCTTCCGAAGTAGTATGAAGGTCCTGCCAGCTACGCTCTTACGAAAGAAGAGAAAGAAATCTTCTTTGAATGCCTGCTTAGTATGAAGGTCCCGACTGGCTTCTCGTCGAATATAAAGGGAATAATAAATATGCCAGAGAAAAAGTTCCAGAACCTAAAGTCTCATGACTGCCACGTGATTATGACGCAACTGCTTCCGGTTGCATTGAGGGGGCTTCTACCGGAAAACGTCCGATTAGCCATTGTGAAGCTATGTGCATTCCTCAATGCAATCTCTCAGTAGGTGATCGATCCAGAAATCATACCAAGGCTAAGGAGTGATGTGGCGCAATGTCTTGTCAGTTTCGAGCTGGTGTTCCCACCATCCTTCTTCAATATCATGACGCACGTCCTAGTTCATCTAGTCGACGAGATTGTCATTCTGGGGCCCGTATTTCTACACAATATGTTCCCCTTTGAGAGGTTCATGGGAGTCCTAAAGAAATATGTCCATAACCGCGCTAGGCCAGAAGGAAGCATCTCCATGGGCCATCAAACAGAGGATGTCATTGGGTTTTGTGTTGACTTCATTCCTGGCCTTAAGAAGACAGGTCTCCCTAAATCGCGGTATGAGGGGAGACTGACTGGAAAAGGCACGCTAGGAGCGGACTCAATAATATGCAGGGACGGGCATTCTTGGTCTCAAGCACACTACACAGTTCTACATAACTCTACCTTGGTGACCCCATATGTCGATGAACACAAGAACAGTCTGCGCTCCAAACACCCGGAGCAGTGTGACGACTGGATTACATGTGAACACATCAGGACTTTCAGCAGTTGGTTGGAAACACGTCTCAGAGGTGACACCACTGTTTGTGATGAGTTGTACTCGTTGTCCAGGGGACCATCTTTGACTGTATTGACTTACAAAGGATACGAGATAAATGGGAATACATTTTACACGATCGCCCAAGATCAAAAGAGCACCAACCAAAACAGCGGTGTCCGCTTTGATGCAGCAACCGAGAGGGGAAAGGACACATATTATGGTTACATAATGGACATATGGGAACTTGACTACAGACATGATTTTAAGGTCCCTTTGTTTAAGTGCAAATGGGTCAATCTGTCAGGAGGCGGGGTACAGGTAGACCCACAGTACGGAATGACAACAGTGGATCTGAACAATCTTGGGTACACTGACGAACCGTTCGTCCTAGCCAATGATGTGGCATAGGTTATCTATGTGAAGGACATGTCTACCAGACCGAGAAAAAGAAAAGATAAGGAAGCGAATACATCATACGATGAGCCAAAGCGCCACATAGTTCTTTCAAGAAAAAGGGACATTGTGGGAGTGGAGGGCAAGACAGACATGTCTGAAGATTATGAAAAGTTTCATGAAATTCCTCCCTTCAAAGTCAAGGCTGACCCAAGCATCCTGATAAATGATGAAGATTATCCATGGTTACGGCGCAATAAGCAAATGACAAAAGCGTAGAAAAAGTGAATACTTTCTCCCGCAACTATTATGATGATACCATGCCAACTTTGTAACACACGAGTATGATACCATTGTCCGTTTTGTACACGAAGTGCATCCAGTTTTTGCCGTAACTCTCTCAACTTTCTTGCACATGCTATGTCGATGAAATGATGATACCATGCCAACTTTCAACCTTTTCAGAGTTCATTTGAAATGCTTTTCAATTTCAGGGTCTTATAGCTCAAAATAATCAATAAATGCATGAAAAATAACAAATGAAGTCAGAAAGGGTTGAAAATTGATTATGTGGCTTTGAATGGTGCATTTTGAACACACAAAAAGTCAGGAGTTCAAATAAGTTAAAAAAAATGAAATCCCTTTGTAACAGACGAGTTTCCGTATGAAATCCTAATACTTCGAAAGAGATTGTCCGTTTTGTACACGAAGTGCATCCAGTTTTTGCCGTAACCCTCTCAACTTTCTTGCACATGCTATGTGGATGAAATGATGATACCATGCCAACTTTCAACCTTTTCAGAGTTCATTTGAAATGCTTTTCAATTTTAGGGTCTTATAGCTCAAAATAATCATTAAATGCATGAAAAATGGTGCATGAAAAATAACAAATAAAATAAATAAGTAATTAGAAACAAAATCATATAAACTTTAATAAAATATATAAGTAGAAACAAAATAAAATAAACTTTAATAACATAAATAAAATTTATAAAACTAAAATTATCAAAGTATTTTCTGTTCAAAACATTATAAGCAACCTCTAGTATTATTGAAACTAAAATTATATAAAATTGATGCAACTAAAATTAGCGAAGTATTTTTTGTTCAAAATCATTGAAAGCAAAAAGAATTTTCATAAAGAACTTTTTTTGTTAGAAACTTTAATAGCAAAATAAATAAGTAAAATAAATAAGTAATTAGAAACAAAATAAAATAAAATAAATAAGTTTTTTGTTGTAAGTAGAAACAAAACAAAATAAATAAAGAAAAAAAGAAAACAAAAAAAAGGCAAAAAATAAAAATTATGCCACCTACTGGGCCACCACGGCCTGAATACGACTAGGAACCCATCCATGGGCCAGGATTCAGGCCCGCAGAAGGCCCAGTAGGCCCACATGCATGTACAGAGAGGTTAGGCTCGACAGCTCAGGCGCACCGCACCTTATAAACAGGTGCGGCTCTCTCTCAGCTAGCGAGGTGGGACTAAACTCCCACCACCACGCCGCTGTGCAAGGCTTTCCGTCCCGGTTGGTGGCACCAACCGGGACCAATGCCCCCCTTTAGTCCCGGTTGGTGCCACCAACCGGGACCAAAGGCCGCCGCTTCCCGCCCTTTGGGCTGCTGAAAAGAGGCCTTTGGTCCCGGTTGGTGGCACAAACCGGGACTAAAGGGGTCATTGGTCCCGATTGGTGCCACGAACCGGTACCAATGCCCTGGATATATAAGCAAACACTTAGCAGTTTCGACCAAATCCATCACTTCTTCACCCCCGACGCCCCTGCTCCTCCTCGCCGTCGCCGCCCGACGCCCCTGCTTCACGTTGCCGTCGCCGCCGCCACCGACGTTGTCAGGCTGCTCGATGTCGCCGTCGCCGCCGCCACCGACGCCGTCAGGCTGCTCAACGTCGTCGCTGCCGCCGCTTTCGCCCTCTGCCCCAACGCCCCTGCTCCTCCGAGTCACCGTCGCCGCCCTCTGCCGTCGCCGTCGCCCTGCTCCACCGTGCCCCACCGCCCTCTGTGAGCACCAGCCTGCTCCCGCGCCCCTCCCTTGTCACGCGCCCCGCCCCGCCGGCGCTGGCGCCGGCCCCTCCGTCATGCCCCTCCGCCCCTGCCCTTAGATGTTTTTACATTTTTTTTAGATTATTTTAGTTTATGTTTAGTTTAGTTCTAAGATTAGGAAAATTTCAGATGTGTAGTAATATTTATTTAGATGTGTAGTTAATTTAGATGTTGTAATTTGTTCATAAAAATTGTGCACTTTTGTATAGAAACTTTATTTTTTTCATATGTACGAAAATGTAGAGTGAAAACGAAAACAAACATATAAGAAAAAACAAAGGAAAAAATGAAGAAGGAAAAGAAAACCGCCCGGCCCGGCCACCACCGCATTTTCATAAAGTGTTTCCACCGAGTCCACGTCACACCGATCGATCACCCGCGGCGAAGCAAGTCTTTTTTTAAGGTAGTTCTTTGTTAAAGTGAGGGGGGACGTCGGACATTACATGAGGCGGGGGGGGGGGGGCGTCAGACATGACATGAGGGGGGACGTCGGAAAAAATAAGAAGAGGAAGAAGAAGAAGAAAAAAAAGAAATCTTCCACTCCTCTATTCCTTCTTCTTCTCCTCTTTTTTTTCTTCTTCTTTTTTATCGGGAATGAGGGTGTTGAGGATCGCCTGAGCGGTCGAGGGTCGGGAACTAGGGCGGAGGGTCGAGGGTCACCGTGGGGTCGAGGGTCGTCGAGGGTTCGAGGTGCGAGGGTCGTCGAGGGGTCGAGGGTCGAGGAACGCCGAGGGGTTTTGTTGAATCCTTTGACACTAGCTAGACAAACGTGAAGCATTGCCGAGGTCACCCCAAACCCGGGAGAAGCTAGGTCTACGTTTGCCACTAATATATCCACCTGCTTCATGTTTAGAAAAGTGTATATATGTATGTATGTTCTCTGTGTATATATGTTCATATATGCAAAAGTTAGATTTTTAGAAAAGTGAGCACCCCCTCTCGACCGTGATAACTTATACCACGGGAGCACCCCCCGGCCCCCTCGCTCGACCAAAACTCTTGAGGACACCCAAACCCTAGAAAAAAATGATGTCGGTCTCCTACCCCCTCCCACCGCGCCCCTACCCTTGAAGCGTTGCCGAGGCCACCCCAAACCCGGAATAAGCTAGGTCTACGTTTGCACTAATGTATCCACCTGTTGTCATGTTTGTGTAATAATTGCCATGTTGTAATATTTGCAGAAACAATGGAGCACGGATGAGACGAGGAAGCAGAAGAGGTGTTGGGGGACATAATCTTAGCTGGAGGTGATGTCTTGTCGTATCTTAACAACAATGATGGTCTGGAAGAACAGGGTGAAGAAGAAGGCTATGGTGATCGAAGAGTGGAGGAGGAAAGACATGATTATGATGGCTCTAGTGACCCAATGCTGGTGCAAGAAGGAGCCCGTGGTGACGGCTCCGGTGACCGAACAGAGTCCGGCCAGGTAAATATATTAGTTAAGCCTGTGCTGACTAGCTAATTGATGCATTCATTGTTTTGGTATGTACACATATTAATTAACTCTCGTCTTTCTTCTTTTTTCGAGCCCTCCGGATCGAGCACAACTTCGGTAAAGAGATGAGGCCCGAAGAGAAAGTTGGGCTCGGATGAAAGGTTTGAGATCACAGCAATCGCGCGCGACGGCCAACCGATTGAACCCATCCGGACAAAGGAAGCATTTGCTACTCAGTGCGGGGTTCTTGTTAGGGACAAGATCCCGATCAGCATCCACCAATGGTATAAGCCTAAGAAGGAAGACCCTGAGGTGTCTTATGTCAATGATATGCAGAAAGATGATCTTTGGACTGAGCTGAAGGCAAATTTCACCCTACCGCCAGAGGAGGATCCGGAGAAGCCAGTTAAAGAGCAATTAATCAAGTCTCATGCTCTTAAGAAGATGGCAGACCTATTCAGGAGGTGGAAGAATGAGCTGAAAACGTTTGTCGACAAAGAAGAGACACCAGAATTCATCGGCCGGTATGAGAAGATCAGAGATCACTGGCCCGCATTTGTGGCCCACAAGACATCGGAAAAGAGTAAGAAGATGTCAGCGACAAACAAGAAGAATGCTGCGAAGAAGAAGCTTCACCATGGCACGGGGTCAGGTGGCTACCTCAAATCCCGGCCTAAGTGGGCCAAGGCTGAGAATGATCTGCTTGAAAAAGGGATCGAACCACAGACAATGAACTGGACAGACCGTTGCCGGACTTGGTTCTTCGGGGCTGGCGGAACCTTGGACCCTGTATCAGGGAGGTGCGTTTGGACGAACGAGCTTTTGAGAATACCAGTCAAGAAGATTCAGCAATATATCGATGCAGCGCAGCAAGGGACGTTCGTTCCAGACAGAGAGAACGACGAGCTCACAATGGCCCTCGGGAATGCTGAGCACCCTGGACAGACACGAGGCACGCCAGGCTCCGTTCCGTGGAAGGCTGGTTTTCCGGACGCGGGCGGTTACAAAAGCCAGGAGAGGAGGAAAAAAGTGGAGCAGATCCAAATCCAGAAGCTGCACGAAAGGGTTCAAGCGCTAGAGGAACGAGACGGCAATCGACATGCCGAAACTACCCCCGAAGCTACACCGCCATCTCAGCGGAGAAGCAGCGTGGCTTCCACCGAGCTGCTTCAGCCGGAGCATGTCTTGACGGCTCCTGCTAGCTACCCCGTGGATGCTATCATGGAGTCTCAACATTGCCACCTTATGACGCAATGGCAGAACTTCAAAGTCAAGGCGGCTGTTGGCTCTGTTTTACCTCCTGAACCCGGCGCAACCTACCACTGCCGGCCGATTCCAGAAGGATATGCTAGGGTGATGGTGGATGAAATAACGGAGGGATTTGAGGACCTCCAGCTTGACCACCCTACCGGTGAAGGGGAGACTCGGCTGGGTTCTGCTCTGAAGACTCCATGCCTATGGTGGAAGGAGCTCATCAACCTTTCGAACTGGACGCCTCCGGCGAGTAAGGGCACTCCGCCTCCTCGTCCGCCTCCTCCTCCGGCGAGTGATCAGGGCACTCAGCCTCCTTCTCCGGCGCGTGGCGCCACTCCACCTCCTTCTCCGCCTGCGCCGGCGCGCCAGAGCAGCCAGCCTCCTCCTTCTCCGCCTCGTCAGCAAGGGCGGAAGAGACCCGCCGCCGCTCCGGCTGCTCCGGCGCGTCGTAGTCCTTCTCCTCCGCCTCGTAAGCAAGGAAAGAAGACAGCCGCAGCCGCTTCGTCTGCTCTGCCGGCGTCTAGCAGTACAGCCAGAGGCGGGAGGCAATACAGATTCGGTCCTTCTCTGAAGACTCCAGAGAAGTTACCATACGAGAGGACCAAGGAGGAAACCACGAAGATCGTGCGAGCCGAAGTGACAAACTTCTTTGAAGGGGTGAAAGCAAATAAACATCCACCTTCAGAGGAGAAGGTAGATCCGGTGAAAGCGAAGCGCACTCTGGCTGTCCTGACAAAACCACCAAAGTCTCCGCCGAAAGGCAACTATGAGCGCATTATTGCAAAGACATTTGCCGAAGCGGAGCGGTCGGGAAGTACTGTCAGTGATCAAAGGTTAAAAGAACGACGAGCTGGGAAAAAAATTGCCCAGCTCGGCGAACAAGCGAACCAATCGTGCCCCCCGCTCAAGGTGTCTAGCGACATCGCCGCTAATGATCCGAGGATGGTGCCCGGTTATAGCAATCTTGGAGATTACCTGCCCGACGATGTACATTATGATATCTTGGAGGTGGACGATCACAAATACCATTACGGGAAGCCTCTCGTCAAAGTTGAAAGATCTCTAACAACAATGATGCGAAGATTACATGATTGGTACATGAAAACCTGAAGAGAGTCTGGGGGGAGGAATACTTTGACGCAGAGAGTTAAACCGGAGCATGACCTCATTGGAATTGAACTGTTGAATGTTCCATTTGAGGATTTCTTCCAGTTTTTCAATCAAAAGGCCCTCGATAAATCAACTATCACTAGCTACTGTCTGTAAGTAGTACTACTTCTGTCATTAAGTCTCTCTATATAGGTCAGCTTTTTCATTGCATGTATTTATAATTATCCTCACTATATTGTGCAGATTGAAGATCGCCGAATTGAAGAAAAGACAAATCGGTGATATTGGGTTCATTAACACAAATCTCATAGATGCAACTGAGGTTAAATATCATGCCGAAAATACCGAGGCCAACTTGCTACGATCGTTGGTAATAAATGAAAACAAAGATATAATACTCTTTCCTTACAACTTCAAGTGAGTGTTACTGTCTTGTGCATATTCGGTTTCCCTTATTAGTCCAGATTATAGTAATGTAATTGACGACTTATGCATGCATGTGCAGCTTCCACTATATTCTTCTAGAGATTAAGCTTGAGCAGGGAGTAGTAACAGTCTTAGACTCGAGACGAAAAGATCCCCAGGACTATGCGGACATGACTCAAATGCTCGAGAAGTAAGTCAAATCGATCATTATCCACCATATCAGCAACTTTGTTCATTTCTTGATATCAAGTAATTGTTTTCTTTGTCTGGCAGGGTTTGGAGAAAATTCACCAAAAAAGCTCCGGGACTGCCGAAGAAGCTGCAATTTAAACACCCAAAAGTAAGTACTATAGTAGCATGTTCCGCGCATCTCCTAGTGATTCAAGCGCTAGTTTCATCAATACCATTTAGCATGCTTGCTTATCAGTTTGAATGACCTCTATTTCTTGTAAAGTGGTTGTGGCAGGAACCCGGGAATAATTACTGTGGATACTACGTTTGAGAGTCCATCCGCTACACGACCTGTGAGCGGGGCTACACTGACGAACAATATGAAGTGCGTAAGCAATAATATTCACAATTTTATTTTATTACCATCATTTGTGTTGAGTTTCATTTATTCATATATATATATATATATGTATTGACCCCCTTCTTCAAATTAGATCTTTCAGATGCGGGATGAACTCCTAGCACCAGATCGTATGCGAGCAATTCAAGAGGAATTGGCGGCATTCTTCCTTGACCACGTGATCGCTGAAAACGGAGAATACTATGTGGACCCTGTGTTCTTACAATTTAATTAGGAGATTATATTGTAAGAGATAATTATTGTATATATGTAGCCGGTAGTGTCGGATAGATATACGAGAACTTGTTGTTCGACCAATCTCTCGGAGAAAGAGAGGTGGTCGATATCACTTCTCTCTGTATGCATATGTTCATGACGATCTTCTGTTTCCTTCATTTGATTACTAGCTAGCGTGTCTAGTCCTCTCCATACGTATATAGTACGTAGCGTCGACCAAGCACGGAGATAAGAGAGGACACTTCTCTCTATTAATTAGCTAGCTAACACAATATATGAAACACCTAAATTAACCCCCCAAAACCCCCACCCCCCCCTTTCAGAAAAAAAAACAAAAACCCCAGCCCCTGAAATGCTGACGTGTGGATGCCTATTGGTCCCGGTTAGTGCCACCAGCCGGGACCAAAGGCCCTCCTGCCTGGGCTCGCCCCACCGACCACGTGGAGGCCCATCTGTCCCGGTTCATGTAAGAACCGGGACTAAAGGGTTAGGGCATTAGTAATGACCCTTTAGTCCCGGTTCAAAAACCGGGACAAAAGGCCCTTACCAACCGGGACAATAGGCCCTTTTTCTACTAGTGTCTCTTATAAAAGTAATGCTGTGTCCAATTTATGTTTTCCCTTCTAACCACATTATATATATTTATATTATTACTATTATCGTATATTTTATAGAGACTTATATATACATTATAAAAACATCCCATGTGTTATTAACTTATAAATGTAAATGTTTAACGGAAGTTGGCAAGGAAAATCCTGATTGTTTTTGACTCACAGGCAAGGAAAATCCTGGTGATTGCGTACAAAAGCTTGCGAAGATTTTAAGGACCAATTTAATAATAACGCGCTCATTTTTATTTTGAGCAATAACTCACTAATTTCTTAATTATATATATATATATATATATAATGTGCCTCTCCGGTTTATTCTTTGATATTAGTTGCTCCTTCTAACATAACATTATATATATAACGAGCCCACCTAATACGTGTATTTCAAGGAAGTGCAAATGGGCTGGGATTTCTTAGAAAATATAAATGGGCCTGATTTACGCAAAATTATTTGTTCACCCAGCCCAGCAAATGGACTGTACATTCTAGAAAACATGGTTTAAATATATGCCACATTTTTGCAGGCTGACATGTGGGCCAATAGGTCGAAGCCTACGTAGGGCGTTGTCAACTTGGTCAACAAATGATTGTGTCATCCACAGCCATTGGATTTATATCCAACGGCCGGCATGCACCTTCAATCTCTCGTCTTCTTCCTCCAGCGTCGCCGGGACCGCCTGGTCCGGCCTCCGGCGGCTAGCGGCTCTGCTTAGCACGCATCGCTGCGAAGCGCTACCCCACCGCCGGCCAGGCTAGCGCTCCACCCCTCGACACCTCCTGTTATTTTCCACAGACTACAGCCCCACGCCGCAAGAGAACTAGTTATAACTCTTCTCCTCCTCTCAATCTGCGACTCCACTGCTGCGTTTTCCCATCTCCGAGTCATTCCCGTCCGGGGCCTCGCCGTCGTCCACCTCCTCGCTGCGTTCGGTGCGGCGTGGTCAACAAACGAGAGTCATCGAAAGAGGACTGTACGTGGAGAGCCTGACGGCTGGGACCCACGAGGTCCATGGTCGCACGCAAGGAAAGTTCCTCCTTATTAAGCTAAAAAAATGTTTCCTCCACCTGACAGCTGGGACCCATCGGCTGTATCTTCACACGGAAGGAAGTGCCTCCTTGTTTTGCGAAAAAAATTATTCATCCCGTTGACAGCTGGGACCCGTCAGATTTGGTGACTGACTTGTGGGCCTACTAAGCGGACGTGTATGCACGGCTTTGTCAACTTAATCAACAAATGATTCTAGCAGCTGGACCGTTGGATGTTAATCCAACAGCCGTGCTCCTTCTTCAACCTCTGTTCTTGCTCCTGTCTCCCGTGGGCGGCACCGCGGCTGTGCTGCCGCGCATTCGAACCAGTGAAGTTTCCCACTCCTCTCCATCTGCGACTCCACTGCCCCGTCTTCCCCATCTCCGGGTCGTTCCAGTCTGGGTGCGCTCGGCACGGTGTGGTCAACATGGTCAACAACCGAGAGTCATCGGAAGATGACTGTACGTGAGAGGCTGACAGTGGGGACGCACCACGCCCATGGACGCATGCATGCAACGGAACGCGGCGAGGTCAACGTGGTCAAGGAACGACTTCCATCGGAAGTATACTGGACGTGGAGAGTATCAGCTGGGTCCACGCCCGCAGAAAATAAGTGCCTCCTTATTACGCGGAAAATAATGATTCCTCCAACTGACAGCAGGGACCCACTGGACGGGCCACCGTATTTTGCGAAAAAACGTTTGCCCCCTGACTGCTGGGACCCACCTGACAAGTCCGAGGCGAGGCGGAGGACGCCGGTGCCGGCGTTTAGCGTGTACCGCAGATGGCGGCCGGCATCGTCTAGTTAGCTAAGAGTAAGTTAGTACTTGTACGCTACTAGAGTATTAGTGGAAGTACATAGTTAACTTGGCTATGATGGTTGTCAACGTGGAAGTTCAGTACTCTATATGTGGATCAGACATGTTACTTTGCTCTGAATGTTGAACTTTCCGTTTCAAATATGGAATGGGCTGTTATTTTTTTAAATGGGTTGTATTTGTCCTCCACGGGTTTAGAGGCTGACTTGTGGGCCTACCAAGTTGACGCGTACACAACCAGGAGATGATTGTACGTGGAGAGGATGACAGCAGGGACCCGCCAAGGTCATGGCAGTACGCAAGCAAAGTGCCTCCTTATTTCAATCCAATAAAAAAAGGCTCCTCGTAATGGATTTCTGACATCTGGGTCCCATGCCATTGTCAACGTAGTCAATAAACGAGAGAGTTGCACAACGAGCGGCTGACATCAGGGACCCAGCAGCTCGCACAGTTATTTTTGTTTTGGGTTAATTTAATAAATGCCACTCCAAATCTGGTGTTTCTAAGAAATGCCATTGCAATTTCCAAACTTTGAAAAATTGCATTTCATGCCATCCCCAGTAGCATTTTTCGAAGTCTGGAGTGGCGTTTTTCAAAGTTTGCAAATTGCAGTGGCATTTTCCAAAGTTTGCAAAAATTGCAGTGGCATTTTTCAAATTTTGGAAATTGCAGTGGCATTTTTATGAATCGCCATATTTGTTGTGGCATTTATCTAATTTGTTTTTGAGATGGAAGCAGGGTGTCAACTGGGCTGTGCGGGGCACTCTGGCATGTCTAGACAGCCTTCTCTTTTATATTTACCACAGACCAGCCCAGTATTTTTTTTGTCTTTCTGAAAATGGCTAGCCCAGTTTTTTTGTGATTTGCCAAGTAAGTCGCTTTGTCAGGCCTATTGGGCTGCAAATCTTTCAAGACGAGGAGAGCTTCATTCGGCTGGACGAGAAAATGGCCTATCAGTAATGAGAAATGGGCTGTACATTTTTAAAACACATCAAACCGGCAATTACTTTCAAATTTCTTTTTTTCATTTCAAGATTTTAGATTGCATTAATTTTTAGTGGACAATTTGTTGGATTTTATATTGATATACATTTATTTTTAAAATCAGTTTGAATGTGACTCGAAATTTCGGAATTAAAAACAGTTCGGACCGCACCGAAATATGCAACATTTCGTATAATTTTTTAACCGTGGCCACAATATGGGCTGTAATGCTAACAAAAAGAATATGGGCTCCAAAAAAAACCTTCAGAATTAGCAAATGGGCTGTAAATTATTAGAAATAATGGCAGATGGGTTGTATGCTGTTTTCCACGGATTTGAGGCTTTCCTAAAAAAAAGGTTGACGCACAAGCAGTGACTGTTGGATGTCCATCCAACGGCCGTCGTGCTTCTTCAATCTCTGCTCTTCCTGCTCCAGCCGCTCAAACAAGCGCCGGCGGGACTGCCTGCTCCCTCCTCCCCGTGGTCGGCTGTGCTACCGCGCAGGCTTCATCGCCCCACCGTACTCCCATCGCTGGCCTAGCCATCCCTCTACTCACCCACACCTGTTGTTATTCTTCGGCGACGGCAGACGAACCAGTAAACCCTCGTATAGTCGTACTCCCCTCCGCGTGGGAAATAACTGGCGAGTCTTCCCTGCCTCCGTGTCGTTCCCTTCCTAGGCCTCCCCGTCGTCCACCGCCCTGGTGCTCCCTGCGCGGCCTGGTCAACGTGGTCAACGACCGACATGCATCTGAAGTGGACTGTACGTGGAGAGGCTGACAGCTGGGTCCACGGCCGCACGCAAGGAAATGCCTCCTTATTACGCACAAAATAATGATTCCTCCACCTGACATCTGGGACCGTATGATGTCAACTTAGTCAATATGCACAATTCTAGCTCAAGTGACCGTATGATGTCCATCCAACGGCCGTAGTGCTTCTTCAACCTCTGGTCTTGTTGCTCTAGCCGCCCAAAGCAGCGCCGGTCGTGCCGCATGCTCCTACCTCCCGTGGCCGGCTGTGCTGCCGCGGAGAACTCACCGCCCCCTACTATTCCCACCGCTGGCCAGGCCCTGCGGCGACGACAGCCTCACACCGCAGCCGAACAAGTGAACCCTCGTACTCCTCTCCGCGCGGGCTTCCACTGTCGCGTCTTCCCCGGCTCCGCGTCATCCCCTTCCTAGGCCTCGCCGTCGTCCACCGCCCTGGTGCTCTCGGCGCTGCGTGGTCAATGTGGTCAAGGAACGGGTTCCATCGGACGTGGACTGTACATGGAAAGGCTGACAGCTGGGTCCATAGCCGCAGCAAGGAAGTGCCTCCTTATTACGCGCAAAATAATTATTCCTCCACCTGACAGCGGGGACCCACCGGACGGGCCACCGTATTTCGCGAAAAAAACGTTTCCCCATGACTGCGGCACTACTAGGAAAAGGGCTATAGATGGAATGGCCACTAATGGCGCACCAGACATGTGGTGCGCCACTCCTACATAGCAGTGGCGCACCATGTGCTGGTGCGCCATTAGTGTGAAAGACACTAATGGCGCACCAGAGACACGGTGCGCCATTAGTAACAATTTTTTTCCAAACATACTAATGGCGCACCAGGGCACAGTGCGCTACTGGTTCTAACTAGTAATGGCGCACCAGGCACACAGTGCGCCACTACTATATTTTTTTTATTTTTTATTTTTTTGCAAAACTACTAATGGCGCACCAGGGAACAGTGCGCCATTACTAGTTTAAACTAGTAATGGCGCACTTTTTTACGGTGCGCCATTAGTGTATATTTCATGGACACTTGATCTCGATCCCCCTCCATCTCGATCGCTATCCCACCTCGCCAGATCCGGTCCCCCTCGCCGCCGAGCACCCCCCGCACCCTCTACCCCGCTCCACCAGCCGCCGCCGCCCGACCCCCCCGCTCCACCGCCGCCAACGACCCACCGCACCCTCCCCCGTTCCACCGCCGCCGACGACCCACCGCACCCTAGCTCCCCTGCTCCACCGCCGCCGACGACCCACCGCACCCTCCCCGGCCCGCTCCACCGCCGCCGACGACCCCCCGCACCCTCCCCGGCCCGCTCCACCGTCACAAATGACTGCAACTAAAATTGCAAAAAAAAACAAATTTGATTATATTTTCAAATAACAAATTTGATGATATTTTCAAATAATAAATTTGATGATTTTTTTCATATTCATAAATATTTTCAAATAACAAATTTGATGATATTTTTTAAAAAATTATTACTGTTTTTGTAAAAAATTATTACTGTTTCATATTCATATTCATTTTCTAAAAAATTATTAGATGCAACAAAAAATAATAATAATAAAATTACTTATGGCGCACCTCTGGCTGGTGCGCCATTGCTATATAAAAAAATTACTAATGGTGCGCCATTGCTATGTAAAAAAAACATTCTAATGGCGCACCTCTTGGGGGTGCGCCATTAGTAAGTTTCCCCCCTTAGCTAATTCCTCCCTCTCCCTCGCCGGTCCACCCGCGCGCTCACCGGCCTGACCCACGACACCGCCGCCCCGACCGCCGCCGCCCCCGCGCCCCCCACCACTGTATCTCCCCCGCGCCGCCGCCCCCGCGGGCCCGCACCCCCCACCACTACAGCTCCCCCACGCCGCCGCCCCACCTCGTCTTCCACGCGCCAAATCGAGCGGCGGCCAGGTAAATCCCTCCTGACCCGCCGGCGTCCACCTCGACCTCCCTCCTCCCCTCCATTCCCTCCTGACTCCTCCACCTTCCCTTCTCTCTGCAGGATCGGACGAACTCCATCATCGAGCAGAACCGGGGCGAGCTCCAGCCCTACCCACCAGCGTCCAGCGCAGGTATGCTCATGCCCTTCCCGCCCCTCCGGCTGCCGGCATCCGCCCTCCCTCTCCCCTGTCCGCCATCTCTGATTGGCAGTGGTTATGTTGATGAATACAAGTGGTGGTTATTTCAGTGTTTATTTCAGTGAATATAAGTGGTTATGTTGCAAAACCTTCTACTTTGTAATAAAGCTCAAGTGTTTCCAACACATATTTTATATGAGGTTGCATCTGTGTCAACTGTCAAGTTCAGCACTTTCATATGGTATCTCCAGTTCTGAAAAGTAGATTCATATTGTATCTCAAGCAAGTCTCATTTCTCATTATCATAAGGAGTATAGGCAATATTTACTGTCCGAATCAGAACCTATAATGCCCACATCAATTTGTTAGTTTATGTTCCAGCTTGACAGTTTGTTTGTTGAAAGCAGTGATGTTGTTAGTTTAAAGGGAGCAAGCTTTGCTGCCCATGAAATCTGTTACTCTTTAGGTCCTGGCCATGTTTGGCATGAATAACCTCAAGATAATTAATTATTGTTCGAGTAATAATAAAAAGTAGAAGTGTGATTTAGAGACGAAACCTTCGAGGAGTGACAAACCTTTGAGGTCCCTGCCAAGACCTGCCAAGACACTCAGCAACATAGCATTTAACACCAGACAAAACCTTCGAGGAGTGACAAACATGGCTTGCAGTGTTGCACAAGGTGGCAAACACCACTTACTAAAAATATATGAAGCAGAAAATAGTACATAGTAAAATTCATGTAGCTCCATTCAAACAAGACCCTCACTCAAAAAAGTTTCAAATGCAGCCTCTCAGATTTGCTGCATTTGTGGCATCGGTTTGGGACACTTCATGGAGTTGTGCTGCACAATTAACTTCATGGAGAACATTAGAATTTGTGCTTAGTGAAGTAGTTAGTGTACTGTACTTGCAATAGTTTGCTTGGTCTTTCTTTGGTTTCAGTTAAATTATAGTCAGATTTTCCTCTCCATTGCTCTGAGTGGTGCTTGTGTTTCTACTTGCAGAAATGTACCATGAGTGGTACAATCTAATTTACTACTGCTGCTATATACATCAATGCTTTACTACTAGCCCATGAGTGGTGCTTGTGTTTCTACTTGCAGAAATGTACTACTTGGGAATTTTGTCAACTTGTGATGCTGCTGCTGTACCCTGAGAGGCCCTTGAGTTTGCCGAAATGTCGATTAACTTCCGTTCCGGCAAATTCAGGTACTCCATATGTCCTATTTTCAGCAAAGGTCATGCTGAAATTTTCCGTGAATTTTAGCATGACTTTGCTAAAAATAGGACATATGGGGCACTTGCGACTATTGCATGGGCCGGGGTATCTTAGTACTTAATTAAGTAGGATCAACTGCCCCTTTATTCTTGCTGCATTAAACCATAGGTGGCAATAGAGCCAAGTGATTAGGCCCAACTTAGAATTCTCCTTCCCTTTTCTTGATAGGGTGTATTATTAGAAGATACCCATATATATCAGTCAACCTAGGGTCCCTCGGCATCGATAAACCCTAAATGATGAAAACTTAACTTAGCATTTAGGGTGCCTCAGCGTCGACAAACCCTAAATGATAAAACCAGTTCGAAGGGCGTGTTTTCACCACACTGTGGATAATCTTATTGGACCCAACAGAGATGATGTAGTTTTGAATTATGAACATAGGAAATGTCGTCATCGGACGACGAAAGTCTCCCGGGGGAGTGCGACTGGTGCCACGACGGTTGAGGTCTGTGCGACAGGCCTCACCTGGACGATGATCGGCGCTTCAGCATTAAGCTCGAGGAGACCTTCGAAGTTGAAACGGTACGCAACGACGACAAGTGTTTTTTTCATAATTAAGCATGACTTCAACTATTTCAACGTGTAATTTCATCTTTTACAATTCGAGTATAGTTTATCCCATGTCATGCAAGACGCTATGTCTTGGAGAGGATGGATTTTGAAGATCATGAAAAATTTGAAACGAAGAAAATTCACCTAAGGACACATCATGATGTGGATTTTGAAGTAAATCTGTATAATGCTGAGAGCGTAACCCATTTTGGTTGCAAAAATTGGGAAGCATTTTGCAAGATGTATGGTTTTGATGAGGGTATGCTTGTCACCATGGATCTTGGTGATCCTGACATCGACCAAGACAATATGGACATTTGGGTCCTTGTTGATACGCCTCCAGTTCTACCGCTATGTGAGTTTCTAAAACATAGTTAATTATTAACTAATTTATATTGTTTATTTCAAAATAGTTGACAACTTATTTCCATTGACAGCTTATTTTGATTGTTCAAAAAATGTGCGGAACATGGTAGACAAAACCCACTACATCGATGGCTCCGAGTTAACTTATCAGGAGAAAAATCATCTGGTCGGATTTTGTACTGATCTTGAGAATTACAATATCTACAATCAAACTCCTCAACATTATGGTCAATACATGCCACTAGTGCACGTGTTGAACTACGGTAACTACCATGGAGATACCCTGGTAAGATTTTTTACTATTACGACATCCGTGCATCTTTTGCATACTTCTAAAACTAGTACATCATTGCTAACTACGAAGTTATTACTATGTTTTTCAACAGAGAAACCCAGAGGATTGTGTGCCTCATTTGATGTATCAGAATGGCAGCCTTCATGTTTTGAACTTATATCCAGGTCATCCTACGAATCTCAACTATCCATACCGGATTTCTAGAAGAAGTGGAGACATGCTAATCAGAGAATGGAAAAAATGTATGGACAATCATAAGGAGGTTCTTGGAAATAAAAGGAAGTGCCGCGAAAGAATTAGAGACAGGATGATCTCCATTCTCCATAATGGAGAGTCAGGGTCTATATTGTTTTATGCTATTTTACCTTAAATAGGGTATTTAGGTCCTGCCTAATACTGATGATCATGTGCTAAGAACAATTAAGTAGGGTTGGTTCGATGACTATCAGGATGATGATCGTATGACTTGTTATTAATAACGAGTAGAAGTTGTATGATGATGATTAGTAGGACTTGTTAGGATTAGTATTACTTTCGACAAACTCGCTACTCGCGGTCTCGAGACTTGTAATGTTCTATCTTTGTTCGGTCTTTTGAATTCGGAGACTAATATGATGAATTGTATTCGGAGACTAATCTTCTATTGTATTCGATGAATCTGCTGTTGCTATGTGGTGCTGTTTATATTCTGTCCAATAATATATTTTGTAATCTGTGCAAATATCAGAAAAGAAAAAAAATCCCAAATATACATACTAATGGCGCATCACCCCAACGTGCGCCATTAGTATGCCAAAGGATACTAATGGCGCATCACCCCGCAGTGCGCCATTAGTATGGCAAAGCACATGGGTAAATATGGCCCCCTGGGAGGCATACTAATGGCGCACTATGGCCTATACTAATGGCGCACTGCCTGGTGCGCCATTAGTATACCAGATACTAATGGCGCACAAGTGGTGCGCCATTAGTAAAAAATACTAGTGGCGTGGTACTAGTGGCGCACCAGTAGTGCGTCATTAGTAGGCAAAACTGATGCGCCACTAGTAGGCCTTTTCCTAGTAGTGCGGGGACCCACCAGCTACATCTTCGCACGCAAGGAAGTGCATCCGGGCAAAAAAAAATGATTTGCCCCCTGACTGCTGGGACCCACCAGCTACATCTTCGCAGGCAAGGAAGTGCCTGACAGTCGGGACCCACCTGGTCGAAGCGTACGTAGCATTGTCATTCTGGTTGCGAACGTGTACGTACATACTGGTCGATGGAGAGGCGCGCACGTGTCGTAGTAGAGGCGCGCACGTAGCATGTACACGTACGTACAGCGGCCAGTGTGCAAGAATGAAAATACGGCCACGTACGTACATACGGGCAAGGTCTCGAACGCCTACTCGCGCATACGTATGGCCAGGGCTCGTGTACATGGCTGGGTCGGAACGGAGAAACAACGTCATCGTCGTGTTCATGGGGAGCCAACCGGCTGGGTCGGAACGGAATGCGTCGTCGTGTTCATCGGGAGGGCTTGGATGGAACAGCCGATGGAAACGAGGTCTGGCGTACCGCAGAATGGAGGAAACGGCCTTGTGTTCGACCGGCCACGTTTGAAACGGGATCCTGTTCATCGGGAGGGGTCTGGCGTACCGCAAAATGAAGGAAACAGACCTCCTACGGTCGAAACGGGGGTCCTGTTGATCGGGAGGGGTGTGGCATACCGCAAAACGGAGGAAACGGACTTGTATTGGAGCGCTACGGTCGAAACGGGGGTCCTGTTCATCGGGAGGGGTGTGGCGTATCGCAAAACGGGACTCCACGGGATACTATTCATCTCCACCGTCGACCCCCTCCAACCTCCACAGGCTACTGTTCATCCACCGTCGACCTCCTCCAGCATCCACCTGCGACTGTTCATCCACGGGCTCCTGTTCATCCAGCCTCCACCACGCGCTACTCCACCGGCTATTGTTCAACCAGCCCTCTCCACGGGCTCCTGTTCAACCACCCCTCCACGGGCTACTGTTCATCCAGCCCTCCACCGTCTACTGATCATTCTGCCCTCCACGGGGTGGTCCTGTTCATCCTGCCCTCCACGGGGTCCTGTTCATCCAGCCCCAACCGGCTCGATCGATCGGGGTCCTATTCATCCAGAGGCAACACCACGGGGTCCTGTTCATCCACCCCCACCGGGAACCGTTCATCCAAACCCCCCGGCAACGCTCACTGTTCATCCAAAGGCAGCATCGATCGGCTTCAGTTAGCAGCAGTAGCGAAGGAATCGCTCGATCGGGTTCAGTTAACAGCCATCGATCGATCGCTCGGGTTCAGTAACGCATAGCCTGCAGTGCAATCACTCGGGTTCAGTTAGAGCCCAACGCCTCGCTCGGGTTCAGTTAGAGCCCAACGCCTCGCACCCACGCTCGTGCGTGTACGAGAGAAACGCGCATCGCTCGGCCCCGACCACCCACCGTAACCGGGAACACCCCGATATTTTCCTCGCCCTCGCTTCTACCACGGTTTTTTCTGTCATGGACGGCCAAAAGAATGTCATGCAGCTGCGTCTCCGGCCCGCCCAGGACGAAAAGCCCATTGTCTGTCATGATTTCTTGTCATAGAAGTAGGACCCCACCACATCTATGATGATACCGGGTTTTGTCACAATTATCGTCATAGAAGTGTCATAAGTATGACAGAATTTTTTTTCGTTCGGCCCAAAATGTCACGGATGTGTCTTTTTTTGTAGTGATGTCATAACCCCAGTTAAAGCTTAACCGTTCGGCCACTTGGGTTTTTTGGAACAGCCAGCCACTTTTGTGGTAGTTTTTTGGAAAATTAAAAAAAGCGGTAGTTTTTCGGAACGATAGCCCGCAATGTTGTAGTTTTTTGCTATTCACTCTCTTTTCTTTGAGGAATCTCCATCATGCTCTCGTCCCCCTATTTCTTTCTTATTCGTATTATTTATCTTTTCATAAACACGCGATGACGAGGATTCATAGGAAATAATCTTAGATGGAGAAAAAAATGGTCAATCAATGATCTGATTTCTGAAAACGATACTTTAGTGTGCACTTGATTTGAGAGGGATTGAGTAGATTAGGAATCTCCAACGTCCGTCCTCCCGCATCAAACTTTTGAAGAATGGACAAGATGCACCATCCCACAACATGGTTATTATGTAGTTACCGGGCTAGATGTAGATGTACCATAGTTACCAACATGGTTACTATTTAGTTATCGGCCTACATGTACTATAGTTATCAACATGGTTATTATGTAGTTACCAGGCTAGATGGACTATAGTTATCAACATGGGCTACATGCGGTATAATACATCCCCGGTAGCATATGTGTAAATAGCATGATAATTTACACATCTCAGACCTGATAACTTAGGCACAAACACTGACAACTTTTTACCCGAGGGAAAAAACTTGTTTGAAACCATCCCCTCGTAGCTTATGTGTAAGAAGCATGATAATTTACACACCACAAACCTGATAGATTATGCACAAACATCGTGATAATTTTGACCCGAGAGAAAAAAGTTATTGAGAACATTTCTGATAACTTACGCGTAAATAAAATGCTAATGTATGCACCGTAGAGTTGATTACTCACATACAAACGTCGTGTTTACTTTTTGAACCGGGTGAAAAAGTTGTGGAAAACATACCCCGATAACTTCTACATAAATAGCATGATAATATACACACCTCGGTGTGATAACTCACGCAAAAACACCGTGGTAACTTTGATCAAGAGAAAAACTAGTTGTCGATATCATACCCCCGATAATTTCCATGGAAATAGCATGTTAATATACTCATTGCGGACATGGTAACTTGCGCACAAACATCATGGTAACTTTTACCAAGAGAGTTTTTTGTTTGAAACCATACCCTTGGTAAATTTTGTGGAAAAACATGGTAATATATGCACCATAAACATGATAACCCAACTACAAACAACGTGCTAACTTTTTAACCCGATGGAAAAGGTTGTTAAAAATATGCACCAGTAACTTCTGTGTAAACATGATAATATACGAACCGCAGACCCGACTTACACGCAAACACCGCGGTAACTTTGACCCCATGGGGAAGAGAAGTTGTTTGAAACATATCATCGATAACTTATGTGTGAATAGCGTGGTAATGTACGGATGACAAGTGTGGTAACTCATGCACAAACACCGCGGTAACTTTGTCCTGAAAAAATTTATTAAGAACGTATCACGATAAATCATGTGTAAAAATCATGATAATATACAAACATGAGAGCTCATAACTTCTTTGGCCTAGGCCTGATAACTTTTTGCAAACAAAAAAGTCGTCAGAACATATCAACATGGGATTTGGTTTTGTAGGTCTCGCCGCAACGAATTTTTTATGTAAAAATGATTTGTTGATCAAACCAATGGTTTGAGCTATAAGACATTTTAAAGTTTTGAAATATGTACAAACCAGGATGCATCAGTTTTTTTTCCTTCTAATGCATGCCTCCATGTGCATGTGAAGGGAAGATTACAAGAACTATTTTTATGTCTTGATAATTTATGTGTAAACAACATGATAAGTTATACACAACCGACATGATAACTTATGTAGCACACACGTGTTAATTTTGTATTGAAAAAAAGTCGTCGAAACATATGAAGATGGGATCTAGTTTTGAAGGTCTCGTCGCGATGATTTTTTTATGTGAAAGCGGTTTCTAAATCTGAGCGACGGTTTGAGCTACAAAACATTTTAAAGTTTAAATTACAAAAGCATCTTTGCTGATGTCATCTGTTTTGTTATTATATGTATGCATGTTTGAAAATGGGGTGGCTGCAGCTCGCGCCTAACTTTTGGGCATGCAAAATCACAGTCGCATTCCTCGCATGCAGCTCGTTTTAGTCGCTCTCCTCGCATGCTGCTCGTTTACTAATCACCAATCCTCGTCCGGATCTGTTGCTTAATGTATAGTCGACTGGACGTTAGCATAGTCCTTTTTTTAATATGCCTGGATACTCTCCGTTCTGTGAAGTTTGTCAAATATATCTTGTGCGGTAGCCGGTATCTTCTTTGGATTGAATTCTCTGCACTCTAAAGCTATTTCGTAGCATACTCGTATTTGTTCGGATTCTGTGTCTCGGATTCTGTGGCTTTGTCCACAGCGACTTCTGATCACTGCCCGCTCCATCTGGCTTTACATGATCATCTACAACCACACAGAAGATTTCACTTCGAGTCTTTCTGGACCAAGTTAGAGGGTTTTGAGGAGGCAGTTAAGGAAGCTTGGATCTGTGACCCGGACATTACGGAGCCTTTTCATCATCTTGATGTGTTACTTCGCAATACAGCTCGGCACCTCACGGCGTGGGGACAGAAAAAAGTAGGGAATGTTAAGTTACAGATTGCGATCGCCAATTGGGTGATCCTGCAGTTGGACAGAGCCCTGGATCATAGAGTGCTTTCGGCTGGCGAACGGTGGCTGCGCAACAACCTGAAACTGGCCTCTTTAGGGCTTGCCTCGCTCGAACGCATGATTGCCCGACAACGCTCCAGGATACGATGGCTTAGCGAAGGGGATGCTAACACCAAATTGTTCCACCTCATGGCAAATGGTAGAAAACTCAGAAACTTCATCCCGCGCTGCATCTTGGCGATCATATTATCACTGAGCAACAGGGCAAGGAGGAGGCGTTTTATAATGCGTATAAGGAGTTGCTGGGCACTTATCAATCCACATATCAGACCCTCAATCTGGATTTTCTGGGCGTGGAGCCTTTAGATCTGCATGAACTAGACACCATCTTTACCGAGGAGGAGATATGGACTGTTATTAAGGGGATGCCATCGGATCGTGCTCCCGGTCCGGGTGGGTTCATCGGTCTCTTCTTCTGCAGAGCTTGGAAGATAATCAAGGGGGATGTTATGGCGGCGATTCACAAATTTCAACTGGGCAATGGCAGAGGCTTCGGCAGGCTCAACCAGGCCATCATCACTCTCATCCCCAAAAAACCTAATGCATGCCGAATAGGATATTTCCGGTCGATCAGCCTTCTACATAGTATTCCCAAGATCAACTCCAAGCTGATGGCATCAAGGCTTTGCCCATGTATAGGAGAATTGGTTAACGTGAATCAGTTCGCATATATCCGTGGGAGAAACATACACGACAACTTCCTCCTCGTGAGACAGGTGGCTCAGAATCTGCATAAAAGGAAGACCAAAGGTGTCATGCTCAAACTTGATATCTCACGTGCTTTCGACTCCATCTCCTGGTCTTTCTTATTTGAGGTGTTGCGAGCAAAAGGTTTCTCAGAACTTTGGGTTTCGAGGCTGGCTACTCTTCTTACCACAGCTAGCTCAAGGGCAAGGGTGATTGTCAACAGCTGCCAGGGCAGAAAGTTTCGATATGCAAAAGGGCTACGCCAAGGGGACCCGGTCTCCCCTCTCCTGTTTGTCATTGCCATGGATACACTCTCCTCTATGATGATCAAAACTCAACGGATGGAGGCGATCAGTGCGATGCCAGGATGCACCCCTCTTCAGAGGCTCTCGATTTACGCGGATGATGTAATCCTTTTCATCAGGCCGACTACAAGTGACTTATGTTTTGTCAGAGAAGCTTTGCAAATCTTCGGCAGAGCGTCAGGACTACACGTGAACTTTGCCAAGTCCTCGGCGATTATGCTCTGATCAGAGGAAGCGGACATGCTGCGAGTCTCACAAGCCTTACCTTGGCGCATGGATTCTTTCCCATGTAAGTATCTGGGGCTGCAACTTTCGATCAAACAGCTCACGAGAGTAGACTGGCAACCGATTGTGGATCAAGTACTCAATTTCCTTCCGGGATGGCAAAGGGGACTGCTCACGCGGCCAGGCGGACTGATCCTGGTGAACAGCGTGGTTCGCGCGAGGCCTACACATCATCTCATGATCGCAGATGCTCCCAAAATGGGCTCTGAATCGGGTGGACAAGGCCTGCAGAGCATTCTTTTGGGCTGGTTCGGACCAAATCCACGGAGGTAAATGTTTAGTGGCATGGCAGAGAGTTTGCCGTCCCAAACAACTTGGAGGGCTTGGAGTTCTTGACCTCAATAGGAAGGGGATGGCTCTTAGATTGCGCTGGGAATGGTTGAAGCGCATAGACCAGGGAAGGCCATGGCAGGGTCTCTCGCTTGTGATGGATAAACAGACACAGGCGGCTTTCACCAGTCTGGTGCAATGGAACGTTGGAAACGGGCAGCGCATACTTTTATGGAAAGATAGATGGCTATATGGATCCACCGTTGCCGAGCTTGCGCCACTGGTTCGTGCTCGGGTGCGCACGCAAGTGGAAAATCGAAGGACTGTCTCGGAGGCTTTACAGCTTCATCGATGGGCCAACGATGTTTGTGGAGATTTGTCGGCTGACGGGATGGTGCAGATCGTTCGCCTTTGGGAAATTATGATTAACATCCAGCTTGATCCAACGCATCCAGATATCCCTACATGGAAGTGGAACAATCTAGGGGTTTACTCCTCGGCATCTACTTATGCGATGCTGTGGGAAGTATAAGATTCGCCCCGTCTAAGGCAATCTGGAGGTGTTGGGCGCCTCTCTCTTGTAAGCTCTTCATGTGGCTAGCCACGCAATATCGACTATGGACGGCAGATCGCAGGTTCAGACATGGGCTCCAGGATGAGCGATCACCATGCTATATTTGTGCTCAGGATGAAGATACGGTGGACCACATCCTTATTCAGTGCGTGTTTGCTCATCAAGTTTGGCACCGGTGTTTTCAACAGGCTAGAGTGGATATCTCGCTGGTTCCTACGGCGATGGATACTCTGGAGGACTGGTGGATGACAAGTCGCGCTCGCACTCCAGCCGAACACAGGAGAGCTTTTGACTCGCTGATTATGTTGATTTCCTGGCAGCTATGGAAGCATAGGAATGGGATCGATTTTGGTCAGAGAACTTCGATAGATATGGTGCAGCACTTCACCTTGCAGATATTCGAGACGCTACGTACTTGGGTGTTGGCCGGAGGCCGTGGAGTTAGCATCTTTTGTGAGTAGTAGAGTTAAGTTTTAGGAGTGGTGTTGGGGGTCCTGGGCAACGGTCTGGTCGTGTGCGACGACTTACCTCCTTATTGTAAAACTCTCTTGTACATATTTCTGCCTTCTATAAAGCTAAGGTACGCGATTGCGTACTCTAAAAAAAAATCATTCCAACTTTCAAGCACCTAAAGAATTTCAATGATGGGTTATGATCTATGGAATGGATCTGCAGCATCTTTCTATATAGGAAATAATATGTATACCATATAGCAAGCACATACATTCAAGCATTATCAAACGAAGAACAAAAATTCACTAGAATGTAGACTGTGTCCCACTAGATTCAAGTCAGGTCTATCACAATGTAAATTGTACTTTCAGAAATGATGCATCAAACTGAGAAGAAAACTTCTTTAACAATAATTTGATGTGTTAATTCTTTTGCAGCCAAAACTATGCTTCCCACTTCTGGGTGTGCTTCGATAAATAATATGATTATATACATCTGAAACTAAAATATAGTGACAATATGAGAAGTAAATGGGTGCCCATTTTTTAAAAGTTGGTCCTTCTTTGCCAAAAAGGAAGTTGAGATATTATCTTGTAACAATGGCATATATTGTTCTTACATTCCTAGTCAGTTGATACCCCTCTCCCATGTCAATATTTCTATGACAATAACACCAAGACTATACAAGTCAGCACTGGGTGCGATTACACCACCTTCACGAAATTCTGGCGCCAAGTATCCCCTATATAAAAAGAGAAAAGATCTGACCGATTAGTCAACAAGGAGAGTGGGAGTCAAACCACAGAGCAACTTACAAAAGGAGTTTGCTAGCTTACATCGTTCCTAATATAGTTTTGGTACAAATCACGGCTTTGATTTTCATCAAAGCATCTAGAGAACAAACCCAATTTGCAAATACCATGCCTTGAACCTAGGTGGGTGAAAGGCATCAGCCCCTTCCCACCACTAGGCTATGCCTTAGTCTGCCCCAAATCGAGTATTGGGAGGGAGGTTGTGTTTGGCGCCGGTTAGCGAGCGCCCTACCTCTCAGCTTGCTGAGTGCAGGCAGGTCATTGCTTAGCGACCACGCGCGCACCCCCGCCCCCTTCAAGAAGCGTAGGTTTGGGCCGGCCTAAATAGCTAATTCCAGTTTTGGGAAGCAGCTCGTTTTTATGCCCGCGAGCTGCTTTCGCTAAAGCAGGCTCACAAATGGGCCGGCCCAAATGAAGCGTCGAGCGAACGCGGTAACTGTAAAACAAAAATGACCGTGATGGGACTCTTGAGTTCCCGACCTCGCGACGCATGCTATTGAAGCTATCCAGCTGGGCTACAAGTTCTGGAGGTTAGAATGGCAGCATTCGCTTTAAAGTACTCCCTCCGTTTCTTTTTACTCCGCATATAAGATTTGGTCAAAGTCAAACTGCACAAAGTTTGACCAAATTTATATAAAAAAATATGAACATCTACAATACTAAAACTATATAGTATGAACATACGTTTCATGGTGCATCTGATAATATTGATTTCATATTGTGAATGTTTATATTTTTAATATAAAGTTAGTCAAACTCGACAAAGTTTGACTTTGACCAAACCTTATATGCGGACTAAAAAGAAACGGAGGGAGTACACTGTAGGTGGTAGATACTGGGTTTTTCAACATTTTCCAACAATTCTTGGAAAAAAATTGTAAAAAATACCTAAATATGTGAACAATGTTTTGAAATTCGTAGAAGAAATTTGAATATTCTTTTTTAAACGTGAAACATGTTTTACAAAAAGTGAAAAAAAAATCGAGTTTGGAAAAAAATTTGTATTGTGAACAATTTTTAGAAAGCAAATTTAGAATACACGCTGAAGATTTTCTTAGTATACGATGAACATTATTCAAATACACACTAAACATTTAGAAAAAATATGATGAACTTTTTCTGAATGCATACTGAACAAAAGTTCTATGCACGATGAACATTTTTATACACACTAATTTTTTCAATGTATGGTGAACATTTTTCTTCAATTTGGTCAACAAATAACTGGAATTCAAAACCTTTTGCGAATCGAGAACAAAATTTGAAAACATGAACAAATTTGGATTTTCAAAAACATATTATGGAAAGTCAAACGGATTTTGAAAAAACTGAACATGTTTTTGAAATTTTGAATTTATGGAAAAAAGGAAAAGAAAGAAGAAACAAAAAAAGTGGGAAAAAGTAAATAAAAGGGATAAATAAGAAAAAAAGAAAGAAATAAAATGTAAAGTAAAATTAATTAAGAAAACAGGAAAAACCTGTAAAAGAACCATAATTGGAAAAAGCCGGTTCAGGGAACCTTCTGGACGGTTTCCAAAACCAGGTGTTCGCTCAAGTGTGCTGGCCCGTATCTTGCCGATCGGTCGCCTCAGGGGTGCCTGATTGGCGGCTATCTGCCGACCAGCGCGATAAATGGCAGCTCCCCGCCTAAATTTGCGTGCGTATGGGTTCACTAGCTGTGCAAACAAGCTGGCCTTGGGCTATTAATTGGATATCAGATGAAGAATTCCATCGCAAGGCTTTTGCTTGCCCATAGCAATGCTCTGTATGACTATGTAAGCCGCACACTATGTTGAAACTTGAAAGCCCAGAAGGTTATGCATGTATGTCGAAAACCTATAGTATTCTTCACTTGCGCTCATTGCAATGTCACATACTTCCTCAGTTCTGGTTATTAGTCCTCTTCATATTTAGTGTCATATTTTAACCATGATTTTAACTAAAAATATAAATTATACATGAAAAATTAATGCTATTGGAAACTGTATTCAATACGAATCGAATGATATAACTTTTTGCGACATGCATTAGCATTTTGTTAGTTATATCTATGATCAAAATTTGGCAAAAATGCGAAGGGAGCCAATAAACTAGAAAAGTGGCAAGTGAGTCATTAACACTTTTGGAAAACATGAATGGTTTTTGGAGAACACACTTTAAAAAAAATGGCAGCATATTTTAAACTATTGAATATATTTTAAATATGACCAATTTTTGAATTTCCTAACAAAGTCTAAACTTTTTAATAGACATGACATTTTTAGTGAAATTATGAGTATTTTCAAAAAACAAATATATTTGAAATTTACAAAAATTTCGAAAATTCACAAACATTAAAAAACATTATGAACATTTTATGAGAAATTAAAAATGGTTAGCTTTGATGTGCATATGAACATTTTCTTCTATCGTGTGGAAATTATGTTCATTCTCTGAGAAATAAAAAAATGATAAGTTTCAATCATGTTTTTTCGCTTTTCATTTACCCCAGGAAAGTTCCCGGGACCAGTTTTTCAATTTCCTTCGATTTACTTCTGATTTTTCTTTATTTTATTTCAACTTTTCTTTTTCATTCTTCATTTTCTTATTTTCCACTTTACCCAGTTTTTTCATTACTTTTTTTTTCCTTTTTCAAACTAATAATGTTTAGTAACAAATAGTAAACTTTTCTAAATTCACGATTTTCTTGCATTTATTAAATTTTACGAAACACATGAAATTATTTTAATTTGTGAACATTTTTACAACACAAGAACAATTCATCAAACTCATCAATATTTTCCAAACTGCCGACGCCATTCGAACATTGTGATTATTTTTTCAGATACATGAACATTTTTTAAACTCAGATTATTTTTTGAGAAACATTTTTAGAATTCATGAACATACTTTTTTCAAATTTTGGAACTTTTTTGAAATTTGCGGACCATTCTCTGAAATTCATAAACATTTTATTTAATTGTGGGCATTGTTTAAATTAACAAAGATTTTTTGAATTATCAAAGCTTTTAAAAATCATGAATATGTTTTGAATCAACAAACATTTGTTTATGAACCTTTTTTATTACACCTTCATTGTTTAAAATCGTGATCATTTTTCTGAAGTTGTAAACATTTTTGAATCTGGGAGCATTTGTCAAGTTCTTGATGATTTTTTCAAATTTCATTTTGTTTTTAAATCCTAAACATTATGGAGCAAAAAATACAGAAACTGCAAGTCCATCTAGTGCCACCCCTAGTTGGTTTTGGAGTATTGATGACAAACCTGGTTGAGGGCCTAATGTGTTTGTGAGAATTGCAGGATAACACAGGTAGTAGTCCCTCATTGATTCGGTTTACCTACCGGAGATGACCCCTAAAAATGTATGAAGACAATGATGGTATGTGAAGATATTCACATTGAAGGCTATGACTAGAGAAGACATCGTGTGAAGACTATGGAGCGCGAAGACTTAGTTGTTTCGTTGTTTCCTTTTCTTCTGTGTTGAGTCATAGGAACCACCGTACTGTTAAGTGGGGTCCCAGTGAACAAAGTCAGAGTGACTGAAGTGATGCTCAACCAAAATCCTATGTCTTCGAGCGAAGACAATGAGAACAAATCTTATCGAGAGCTGGATGAGTCAGCTTTACTTGTAGCCCAAGTCAAGCTGCCGCGTGTGTTTGAAATCTGACCGTAGGGACACGTGTCAGTTCCTTAGTGACCTAGGGTCATTTCGGACAAATCAGGTCGGGTTGCCTAGTGGCTATAAATAGCCCACCCCCTACACCATAAATTGGTGGCTGCTTAGAGTTAGTGCACGGCTTTTGTCGTTTGAGAGCAACCCACCTCCGAAGCTTTTGAGAGAGAGAAATCCTTGCAAGGACAAAGCCCAAACACCAAGAGCCAAAGAGTGTTAGGAATCACTGAAGTCTTTCTGTCCGCGTGACCGGAAGACTTGTTACACTTGAGGACTGTGAATCCTCTAGCCGGTTAGGCGTCGCGTTTTGAGCATCCAAGAGTCATTGTGGATCGCCGGTGAACGAAGTCTGTGAAGGTTTGGAAGTCTACCTTGAAGACCTACGAGAGTGATTGGGCGAGGACTGGGTGTCCTTAGCTCAAGGGGAATAAGGTGAAGACACGGTCTTCTGAGTTAAATCTCAGCCTCCCTAACCATACGTACAGTTGTCACAGCAACTAGAACTGGTCCAAAAAATCCTTGTCTTCGCCAAGCGACTGGTTCTATCGTCTCCCTCTCTTCATTTATAGTTTGTCGTCGTGAAGTCATTGCCCGTTTGCATCACCTGTTTGACTTCACTGTGTGACTACTATTGTTGTTTGGCTTCATACTATCTTCCATCCTGATCTTTACTACATAGCTGCTATTAGTCTTCGTGCTTTCACTTTATTGAATACTTGACTATGGCTTGCTTAGTGTAGTCTACCGTCCGCTGCATATCAATAGGTTCATTTCTATTGTTTGTCTTCGAAACTCTCATGTTTTGAAGACTTTCATAAAAATCGTCTATTCACCCCCCCTCTAGTCGATAACTAGCACTTTTAATTGGTATCAGAGCAAGGTACTCCCTTGTTCTGTGCGATTCGGTTTAACCACCTGGAGTTTTAGCTATGTCGACTGCAGGGATAATCAAAGTCTCCGCTGCGTGCCCCATCTTCGATGGAACTGAATATCCCTACTGGAAGAATAAGATGCGCATGCATCTTGAAGCCATTGATGTCGACCTCTGGTATGTCGTCAAGAATGGTGTTCACAAGACTGGTGAAGGTGTCACCCTGCTGATGTCAAGAAGTACATTCAACTGGATTCTACTGCCAAGAATATCATCTATGGTCATCTGACCAAAGGACAGTATGGCCGTGTGAGTGCTCTGGAAACGTCGACGCTAGTCTGGGACTGGCTCTCCAAGGTCAACGGGGGCGTCTCAACCCAGAGAGATCAAAGGATCAGTGTTCTTCGCAACCTCTTCAACTGCTTCAAGAGAAACGACAATGAGAATGTCCAGCTCACGTTTGATCGCCTCACTAACATCACAAATGAGCTTCGTGCTCTCGGCGCCACTGAGATCACCAAGCATGAAATCGTCAAGACACTGCTGAGATCACTTGACAGCTCGTTCGACACCCTTGCCCTGATGATACAAGAACGCCCTGACTTCAAGACACTCGATCCGTCTGACATACTTGAGAGGCTCAACACACATGAGTTCCAGCTATCTGAGAAAAGAGATATCTATGGTCCCAACTATGGCCAAACTCGCGCTTTGAAGGCAAAAGCTGTTTCCTCATCTGAAGAAGAATCTGAGTGCAGTTCTGGTGATCCTGAAGACATTGGAAAGGAGCTTTCTATGCTTGTGAAGAAGTTCCAGAAGTTCACTAAGAAGAAGGGCTTCAGAAAGTCTTCACGATCCAGCTCAAGAAATGATGAAGCTTCCACTCATGATTACAAGAAGAGAACATGTCACAAGTGCAAGAAACCTGGACACTACATCTCTGAGTGTCCACAGTGGTACAATAAGAAGAACAACAAGAAGAAGAGCAAGGAGTATGATTCTGATGACAAAAAGAAGAAGAAATCTTCAAAGTCTTCTTCCAAGTCTTCGTCCAAGTCTTCATCACACAAGAAGAGCTCATCTGGCAAGGCTCGTGCTTTTGTTGGCAAGGAGATAGATTCAGAGGAGGAGTCCGCTTCTGAGGAGGCGGAGGTGGAGTCTGAGGAGGAGTCCGACTCTGGCGTTGCAAGTCTGGCTCTAGCTACAGCCTACGTTCCCAAATCCATCTTCAACACTGAAGACAATGGCCCCGTCACCAACGCCGATGCTAATGACAAGGACGACTCTGCTCCCACCTACTGCTTCATGGCACGAGGTGCCAAGGTAAAATCACGCGATGCTTACTTTCAAACATCAAGTGAAGATGACTCTGATTGTGAATCCAAACCCAGCTACAAAACACTTGCTAAAATTGCAACTGAACAACAGAAAGCTATGGAACATACTCAAAAACTGTTAGACAAAAGCGATGACCTGTTGGACGCGGAAATGACCCGTTCTCAGTCCTTAATTGAAGACATAAAAAATCTTCATGTTAAGTACCAGGAACTTGAAAGTCGTCATGAAACGCTATCAACCACTCAAGAAAAGCTTTCCTATGATTATCTTCAAAGGAAGAAGAGCTTGAGAAATTGAGAGCGGCTCATGAAGATCTTCAAAAGGAAAATGAGTCACTTCGCGCTCAACAGATCAGTCCCGCTCAGGAAGGATTTGAACCACCATGTCTAAAATGCCTTGAGCGTGATAACGCTACTTCTGTTGCTGAATGTTCTACAGCTACTACTGTTGCAATATCTTCTACTGTTGATGTGGTAACTAACCCCTCTGCTGAGGATACCACTACTATTGCTGATGAAAATGCTAGGTTGAAGACATTGCTTGAAACAGGGATGTACAAAAGTCTCCAAGGGCGTCAGACACTGTGCGATGTCCTCAAAAAGCAGATTCTGAACCGAAACCCTAGGAAAGAGGGTGTTGGGTTCGAGAGGAAAATGAATGTTGATGGCTCCTACTGGAAGCCTGAGCAGTACCCCAAAACCACATGGGTTGCTGCAAAGGGACCTTCAGTGGATCCATCCACCTTATCTGGCTTCACTTGTGCTAACCCTATTATCATTAATGAATCCTTTGATGCAAACTATAAACTGTTTAAGAATCAGAATGGTGAAGTGTTTGCCAGGTATATTGGTACTAACTGCAGGAATGGGCCACCTATGAAGAAGATCTGGGTTCCCAAAAGTTGTCTTGAGAATCTTCCTGTGAATGTCATCATGACACCGCCTGGGAAGAAGACAAACCCCAGACCAAAGGCTTCATATGGTCCAAAGGCTTCATACAGACAGAGGACTCACTTGAGTCACCCTAACGCCAATGTTTTGCAGGGAAATCATACTCAGACTTATGAATATGAGTGTGTTTCTTCAAACCGCTATGTTCATAAAACTAAGAACTTTTCTGCTTATTCATATGAGTACTATTCACCTCCTGCAAGGCTATTTGCTAGGGCTTCAAAGCCGAAGTTCTCAGATGCTGCACTTAGACTCATTGCTTCTAAGCCACCCCTGAAGATGTGGGTGGTTAAGAAGAATTAACTTTCTTTTGCACAGAAAGGTCTCCAGCCAGAAATCAAAGGCGTCCGATGCTATTGCTGGGGACCTAAAACATCTTGTAGGGCGCAAGATCAAATGCCCAAATGGTCTCACTATGTATTTTGTTCCTGAATCGCTTGCCAATCATCCTATCAGTCCTAATCTTGATCTGAGCTTTGATAATCCTCTTGTGCGTCAAATGTTTATGCTTCACGATACTCTTGGTGAAGCCTATCCCCCTAACTGTACTGTAGGGTATGACACCTCATGCTTCAGAATGGATTATGGACAGCGGATGCACTAATCATATGACTGGTGATCAAAGTCTTCTCATGGACTCAGCTTTACGTCCATCTGACAAGAGTCACATCACATTTGCTGACACTGGTAAAAGCAAGGTATTGGGTCTAGTTAGAGTTGCAATCTCAAAGGATCAGCACATGGATAAAGTGATGCTTGTTGAATCCCTTGGTTTAAACTTAATGTCTGTCTCAATGCTTTGTGAATTGAACATGATTGTGATATTTGGAAAATATCGTTGCCTTGTACTAATGGAATCTGACAAGTCTCTAGTCTTTGAAGGGTACCGGAAAGATGATCTGTACATGGTAGATTTCTCAGCAGGACCACAGCTTGCCGTATGTCTTCTAGCAAAAGCTTCAGAGTGCTGGCTCTGGCATCGAAGGTTGGGGCATGCTGGCATGAGGAACTTGCACACTCTCTCAAAGAAGAAGCATGTCATAGGCATCGAGGGCGTCAAGTTCAAGAAGGATCACTTGTGCGGTGCCTGCGAAGCTGGAAAGATGACAAGGGCCAAGCATCCCTCGAAGACAATCATGACGACATCTCAACCCTTCGAGCAGCTACACATGGACTTATTTGGCCCTACTCACTACTCTATCTCACTACTATTGCTTGTCTCTATGGCTTCGTAATTGTTGATGATTATTCAAGATACACGTGGGTGCACATAATTCTCTACAAGACTGAAGTGCGGGATGTCTTCAGACGCTTCGCCAACCGTGCCATGAACAACTATGGCGTCAAGATCAAGCATATTATAAGTGACAACGACACTGAGTTCAAGAACACCGGCCTCGACATTTACTTGGATACATTGGGAATCACTCATGAGTTCTCCGCTCCGTACACACCTCAGCAGAATGGCATCGTGGAGCGCAAGAACAGAACACTCATTGAGATGGCTCGGACGATGCTCGATGAATACAAGACTCCGAGAAAGTTCTGGCCTGAAGCTATTGATACTGCATGCCATGTCATCAACCGTGTTTATCTTCACAAGCTTCTGAAGAAGACGTCCTATGAATTCCTCACTGGTAAGAAGCCAAATGTCAGTTACTTCAGAGTCTTTGGTGCTAGGTGCTGGATCAAGGATCCACATCACACTTCAAAATTTGCACCGAAAGCACATGAAGGTTTTATGCTTGGTTACGGAAAGGATTCGCACTCCTACAGAGTCTTCAACCTCTTTCACTATAAAGTGGTTGAAACTGTGGATGTGCGGTTCGATGAGACTAACGGCTCGCAAAGAGAGCACCTGCCAAATGTGCTAGATGAAGTTCCACCTAGTGAATCCATCAAGCTAATGGGAACTGGAGAGATTATACCGTCTGAAGCACAGCCTGAAGAGGAACTTATCATTTCTTCACCTAATCAACCTGAAGACAATGCTCAACCCGAAGACAATCCTACTATCGATGACAATGATCAGCAAGAGAAAAATCTTCGTCCAGTTCATCCTCGTGTTGCAAATGAAGTACAGATTGAGAAGATAATTGATAGCATCAATGCACCAGGTCCACTCACTCGTTCAAGAGCAACATAGCTAGCAAATTTCTGTGGGCACTTTGCATTTGTCTCAATATCTGAACCCAAGAAAGTTGCTGAAGCCTTCATGGAACCTGAATGGATTCAAGCTATGCAAGAAGAGCTTCAACAGTTCAAGCTGAACAATGTCTGGGAACTTGTCAAGCGTCCTGACCCCCGCAAGCACAACATAATAGGCAGAAAATGGATATATCGCAACAAGCAAGATGAGCATGGTCAAGTTGTCAGAAACAAGGCTCATCTCGTTGCTCAAGGATACACTCAAGTTGAAGGGATTGACTTCGATGAAACATTTGCTCCTGTGGCTAGGCTTGAAGCTATTCGCATATTGCTAGCCTATGCAAATCATCACAACACCCTGCTGTATCAAATGGATGTGAAGAGTGCATTTCTCAACGGCAAGATTGAAGAAGAAGTGTATGTTGCACAACCTCCTGGCTTTGAAGATCCAAAACATCCTGATATGGTGTACAAGCTAAACAAGGCACTGTATGGCCTCAAACAAGCCCCTCGCGCTTGGTATGACACACTCAAAGACTTCCTGAAGAGCAAAGGCTTCAAACCTGGTTCCCTGGATCACACACTCTTCACGAAGACATATGATGGTGAACTGTTTGTGTGCCAAATATATGTGGATGGCATTATCTTCGGCTGCACCAACCAGAAATATAGTGATGAGTTTGGACAAATGATGCAAGAGCAATATCAGATATCAATGATGGGTGAGCTGAAGTTCTTCCTTGGTCTTCAAATTCGTCAGCAAAGCAATGGCATCTTCATATCTCAAGAGAAATATCTCAAAGATTGCCTGAAGAAGTTTGGAATGCAAGACTGCAAAGGTTACACGACGCCAATGCCAACCAAGAGTCATCTGGGTCCTGACGCCAATGGTAAAGAGTTTGATCAAAAGGTATACCACTCCATGATTGGTTCTTTACTTTATTTATGTGCATCTAGGCCAGATATTATGCTTAGTGTTTGCATGTGTGCTCGATTCCAACGGCACCAAAGGAATCGCATCACTTAGCTGTGAAAGCGAATTCTTCGATATTTGGCTTACACCCCAACATTAGGATTATGGTATCCAAAGGGCTCAGAGTTTGATCTAGTTGGATTCTCGGATGCTGATTATGCTGGTGACAAGGTGGATCGCAAGTCTACATCAGGCACATGTCACTTTCTGGGACGATCACTTGTCTGTTGGTCTTCAAAGAAGCAGAACTGTGTATCTCTCTCTACTGCTGAATCTGAATACATTGCTGCTGGATCTTGCTGCGCTCAGCTTCTATGGATGAAGCAAACACTCAAGGACTATGGCATCCATCTGAAACAAGTACCACTCTACTGCGACAAGGAAAGCACCATCAAGATTGCCAACAACCCAGTTCAGCACTCAAAGACAAAGCACATTGAAATTCGTCATCACTTTCTCAGAGATCATGTCATGAAGGAAGATATTGATATCATACACGTCAACACTGAAGAGCAATTGGCAGATATCTTCACAAAGCCCTTGGATGAGAAAAGGTTTTGCAAGTTGCGGTGTGAGCTAAATATCTTGGAATCCTCGAATGTCCTGTGATCAGGCACACATCCTAACACTTATGCATATTGATGACTTAGATGTGCAACACACGAAGTAATGTATGTCTTCAATCAATGAAGACTTACACTCTGAGTGTGAATACATTAATGCGGAATTTGACTTCGGAGCGCCACGATAATTGTGCGCCGTGTCTAGCTCTAATACTTCCTATACGGTGGGTAACGCCACCACCAAACCTTTATTTGAAGTGTTTCTCCTGGCGTTACATTTACTAAGTCTTCGCATTTGGTTTGTCTTCAATATTAACATGAATTCATGTTTATCTTCACAATGTTGATTTGGTCTTATTCTGATATATACATATATTAGTGTTCTGTCCTCTACAGCATTCACTTATAGCTATGTCTTCTCGTTTGAATCTTTTGAACTAAGTGAATGTGATCGGACCCTAACCTCTCTATGCTTCTACCTCAAACTCTAAGTCATGAAGAAAGCAGTAGCAATGAAACTGTAATGATCATAATGCTAAGCTAACGGATGGGTCTTGTCCATCACATCATTCTCCTAATGATGTGATCCCATTCATCAAATGAAAACACATGTATATGGTTAGGAAACATAACCATCTTTGATAAACGAGCTAGTCAAGTAGAGGCATACTAGGGACACTTTGTTTTGTCTATGTATTCACACATGTATTAAGTTTCCTGGTTAATACAATTCTAGCATGAATAATAAACATTTATCATGAAATAAGGAAATAAATAATAACTTTATTATTGCCTCTAGGGCATATTTCCTTCAGTCTCCCACTTGCACTAGAGTCAATAATCTAGTTCACATCGCCATGTGATTTAACATCAATAGTTCACATCTTTATGTGGTTAACACCCATAGTTCACATCGACATGTGACCAACACCCAAAGGGTTTTAATAGAGTCAGTAATCTAGTTCACATTGCTATGTTATTAACACCCAAAGAGTACTAAGGTGTGATCATGTTTTGCTTGTGAGAGAATTTTAGTCAACGGGTCTGTCACATACAGATCCGTATGTATTTTGCAAATTTCTATGTCTACCATGCTCTGCACGGAGCTACTCTAGCTAATAGCTCCCACTTTCAATATGTATCTAGATCGAGTCTTAGAGTCATCCAGATCGGTGTCAAAGCTTGCATCGACGTAACTCTTTACGATGAACTCTTTATCACTTCCATAACCGAGAAATATTTCCTTAGTCCTCTAAGGATAATTTTGACCGTTGTCCAGTGATTTACTCCTAGATCACTATTGTGCCCTCTTGCAAAACTCATGGTGAGGTACACAATAGGTTTGGTACACAGCATAGCATACTTTATAGAACCTATGACTAAGGCATAGGGAATGACTTTTCATTCTCTTTCTATTTTCTGCCGTGGTCGGGTTTTGAGTCTTTACTCAACGTCACACCTTGCAACACAGGCAAGAACTCTTTCTTTGACTGTTCCATTTTGAACTACTTCAAAATCTTGTCAAGGTATGTACTCATTGAAAAAACTTATCAAGCGTCTTGATCTATCTCTATAGATCTTGATGCTCTATATGTAAGCAGCTTCACCGAGGTCTTTCTTTTGAAAAACTCCTTTCAAATACTCCTTTATGCTTTCCAGAAAATTCTACATCATTTCTGTCGTGGAATTAACACGTCAGATGTCCTAGGTGTAAGGACTTAGTCGTGAGGCCAGCGCATCTATGTAGTAGCTTGAGAGGGGTTGATTGGGATGAGAGACGCAGGGCGGATCAACGCACAAGACAAGGGTTTAGACAGCTTCGGGCCCCAGGAAACATCATCCGGTAACAACCCTACGTGCTGTTTGAGGCTAAGTCTCATTATGCTCATAAGAGAGTCGCCGGGAACCGGCTTTCGGTGTCTAGCCCTAGAGATTGATTCTTGTTCCTTGTCCCTCTTGGGGAGCCCTGCCCCTCTTTATATAAGTTAGAGGGGCGGGTTACATGTGGAGTCCTAGTAGGACTAGGACTAGTCTATCTTCTCTTACAAGTTAATTACAAGTCCGGGTTTTGCTTCCTCGTAAAGGAAATATTCGTCATCCCTTTCTTCTTAAGCCGGCCCATCATCACATGAGCCGGCCTTCTGGGCCTTGGGCCTAGTCTTCTATCTGACCCGCCGTAGGGGTCATCCGTGAGTCGTCAGGCTCGTGAGTCGTCTGACAGTGAGCCGCCAGACCCGTGAGTTGCCAGTCCTCCGGCGGGTCACGGTGAAGCGCCAAGTCCGACCGGGTCACACCTCCGGCCGGGTCATACCGCGGGGTATATCCCCGACATTAGCCCCCAGTTTAATTTGGATTTATCCATGTTAAACTAATCTGCAATATAAACATAAGAACAAATTTGACAGGTTGTGTTCCGGGTTAAATATTCTTTGTAAGCCGGCACTTGATCATCCTTAAGTCCTTGTCATCTTCCTTCTTGATATGTATCCATAATCTCATAGCAAATCTCTTTAGCAGATATGTTCAAATTTTGCCAATGCAAAAAATCCAGATACTTCCTTTGAAAAATCCGGGTCAACAGGCCAGCTTCAGTGTCAATTTGCTGACATTGGTCTCTTGTTGAGAAATATTGTAAGAGATAATCCACTTGAGTCGGCTTTCAATGCTCTGACTTGACAAAAATATTGGTCTTCAAATATTCAACTTATATTCAGTCGGCTTAAAGATATAAAACTTGCCGGTTTATGAGTACCAAAATTGCCGGGTTATAAATAGATGATGCCAAGTCATAATTGTCGCCGACTCCGGTTTATGATTTTTGCAGACACCAGGTCAATCTGATTTACTCAAAACTGAGAATTTGAAGATTTTTCTCCCTTATATCCATATTACCTGTAGCCCCCAAGGGCCGGTTTAATCAGCATGAATAAGCCGGGACTTATCACCATGGCTTTAAATAAAATCCAGTTGTGTAGCCCCCATGAGTCGGCTATAGTCATAGTAGTGTAGCCGGGTCATCCTAGAATTGTCTTGAATTTTCGACAGGAGCAATTGGTAGCCCCTAAGGGCCGGCTCATTAGGATGTGATGATTCGGGTCTTCAATGAAGTAAGCAAAAAATGACTTTGCATTAGCCCCCAAGTGCCATGGTGCATGCTGGCAGTGACATGGGACTTGCATATTTGATGTAATCTCAACTTGAATAATGTAGCCCCCAAGTGCCGGGTTGTAAGCCTGCAGCGACTCGGGACTATTCCTTTCATTGTAGAATAAATCATATCCATTGATAAAATAATAGCCATTGCGCCAAAGCGACTTTGAAAACCTCAATCATAATATTATAGTGAAAATCCAGCCAAGTTTGGCTATTTAAAGATTCAAATACCTTATCTGTTGACAAGTAAATCCGGAGTTTAAATACCCGGCGACTCTTGGCCGATGGCGATTTATTACGCCTCCATTGTAAGCCGGAAATTTTATAACCCGGCGGCTTATAGCCTTTGAGAAAACCAAGAATTGACAACCCTTTTGAGACACCAATTTCAATCTTTGATGATGGGCTTGAACTTAATCATTTATGTAAGTCATAGCCCTGTAAATCCTGCACAGAGTTTAAACAACATATGCCCTAGCGACTTAACGTTAAAAGCCAGGGCGGGTAATCACCCAAATGTAGTCTTATCCTGCACACAAGTAGATCACAAGATCCCTTGGCGGTTTACCGCAGGGCGGGTCATAATATCTCACATATAACCACTATGATATTGAATTTGCACTGCCGGTTTATGTGACCTGTGCAGTAAGGGTGATAACCCAATCTTTAGGAATCAAGACTTCCAAATGTTTATGATTGTCATATGATGGCGACTTATTATCCAAAGTCAAACCGGGTTAAATAGCAACCACTCATATACACTTTAGATATGATCAAAAGAGCTTCAAATAAAATCCGAAAACTGTTTGCAAAAAGAGACTTCAAAATTTTTGAGGCTTCTGATTCGAATACGATCAGAAAACCGTCCCAAAGGGGTTAAGCTAAGATTCGAATACGATCATATAGCCCCCAGTGGCTTTGGCGTTGCCGATCAAGAGGGTACCGACAGCTATGTTCTCTTTGGTTCGAATACGACCTATGTTTGAACAGGAAGCCCCCAAATGACCTTGAGAGTTGTTTAACGACGCTGATTCGAATACGATCCACGTCGGTTCCCAAAGGGGGTTGAGCTATGGTTCAAATATGACCAAGAAACTCCCCAATGAGCTTGGCAGTGTGCCGATCAAAAGGGTACCGACAGCTATGTTCTCTTTGGTTCGAATACGACCTATGTTTGAACAGGAAGCCCCCTAGTGATCATGAGAATATTTAACGACTCTGATTCGAATACGATCAGGGTCACACCAAAAGGGTTAAGCTAAATTCGAATACGATCAGCTCCCAATGGTCATTAAAGCAGGGTACCTATATTTGAGTTGTGCTTTGTAATAGACTCTCTTTGGTCCCTTTAATTTTTCCTGAGAACTCGAACTTTGCAAGAGACAACCTCTTTTTGAACCGGAAATTTGTAAACCGGATATTGAGAGCTTCAAAGCTTTATAAGATATAAATTTACCTTGAGCCGGATGTTTGAACCGGATATGAAAGCTTCAAAACCTTGCGAGAGAGAGATATCTCTTGAACCGGATTTTAAACCGGAATCTTTATTTTGAACCGGCAATTTTCTGACGGCCTTTAAATTTTCATCAATATGGTAGCAGCCTCCGGAACCGGGTTATCATTCCCTCCAACGACCCGAGGTTCCCGAGTCATGTCACTGTAGCCCCCGAGTCTCAAGATGACTCGAGGAGTTGGCTTGAGATTCTCCATATTTAACCGTGATATAAGCCGGCATAACTTGTATATCATTGGTGTTGATAACACGATGTGTATCCACAGAAGGTTGAGGTGACTGCGGCGGGTTATAAATGATCCCGTATGAGCCGTGTCAGCAACTCGGCCAACGGTTCCTTCCAACTGGCTGTTTGAAGTTTGACCAAACTGTAGTGACGGCGACTTGTGCGCATGTCCATTGAGCCATCCGGTGCAGACGGCGGTTGATAGTATATGATAATTACCTCCATTTTGTTGAAAGAAAACCGGGCTTCCCAAGTAGTGACTTACTCATACTCAATAATCAGCTCACGCAGACGGGTGTGGCCCAGTATGTTGATATAGACCAGGCCGCGAGAGGCGGACGGAAAAGACGACCTCAGCATCAGAGGCGGCATAGACAGTTGAACCGGCCGCGGTGTTGTAAACCGGCGCGGTCGGGCGAGTTAACCACGTCGTTTCGATGTAGTGAACAATTGTCCTGCATCAACAATATTGCAGACCAAGACAAAGATAAACTGCTCTTTGACAAAATAATATGTACCAATAAAATATATTTTAGATGGATATCACCTAATGTGCCAGGCCGGAAATAATCCGCCATGAAATTGATGATCGCTAGGTGAAGTTGAAGTCGCTCTCGGGTGAACCGGCCACGGCATGGTAAACCGGTGTGGACGGGTGAGTCGGCCGTGACTTTTGTAAGCCGGCGCGGACAGCGAGTCGGCCACGGCGTTGTAAGCTGGCGCAGACACGTGAACCGGCCGCGAGGGCGGACGGGCGAGTCGTCCGTGGCGTTGTAAGCCGGTGCAAACGGGCAAATTGTCCTCCTCGTTGTAAACCGGTGTGGTCGCGAGAGACGGCCACGTCGTTGTAAGCCGGCGTGGTCGCGAGAGACGGCCACGGCGCTGTAAGCCGGTGCGGGAGTCCGTTGAGTAACGACGACCACCCGTGCCAAAAATGTTGGCATGCCTCCATCTCCTCGGTATAATACCACTTTTTGTCATGAATAATTGCCCTGCACGTTAAAATATACATGCCAAAGTATTGTTCTAGGAAAGAATAAATATGTCGTAACAAATAGATTGGACGGATATCACCTGGGGCATTGGGATAACAGATGATCTTTGCGCGTCCATAGTTTAACTGGGATACGGAGGCCCAGCAGCAACGTGAACGTGCTAGTTTTTTAGTCTGCGAATCTAGCACTCCGTCTGGTCTGATATCTGATGAGTCTGTAGCATTGATTTCTCCACCGCGTGATCTCAATAATGATGGATGTATCATGTCATGAGCTTTGCTCCTTCCTGAGGAACAAGTTGTTTGCTTCTTTCTTTTACTGTTCAATCCCAATAATATGTATTTTGCAGTGAGTTGAGCAGGTCGGCCGCATCCTCTGCTCAGCCATAGTACAGAAACGCGGAGAGCTTGCTCGAAGTGGAGACGGCTGTAACAGGCAGAAGCGTGCTGAGCCACAGCGACTCACGCGGTGGGCAGTGGCTGGCGGCTCTGTGTTCGGCCGCGGAGGCGGAGAAGTGCCGGCGACTTAGCACAGGGGCGCGAGGCCAGCCGCGGCCAGAGGCGGCTACGAGGCCGGGCTGTTCGCAGCTCAGGGAGGGCTCAGGAGCGGCGAGGTCTGACGATGATTCAGACGGGAGGCGACTCAGCAACGTCTGGTCCCGAAGGACTTGGAAGGGGGGCGAGCGCGATGGCGACTCAGCAACGGCGAGGCCCGAAGACGACTCAGACGAGGGCAAGCGCGAAGATGATTCAACAGCGGCGAGACCCGAAGGCGACTCAACAGTGGTGGAGGCTCACGGCGCAGGACGGCTCAACGGGGCGTCTCAGGCGGCGGCCAGGGGGGCCGAGTTCGGCGGCTCAAGCGCGAGGCGGCGGCTCGACGGCTGTGGGGACGATGGCTTCCACAGCCGAGGTGTTAGCGGGCGGTCTCGGAGACGCGGCCCGAGTCCTTCTCCGGGTCATATCCGTGTCCTGAAACTGCGGCGGTGAGTGACCGGCGCAGAGGCGACCGACGGTTTATCGCGGGGGCGGTTTGATCGCAGCCGCGGGACTGGCTTGGCGCAGTCGCGGTGAAGAGGTAGCTCGGAGCGCCGGAGAGCAGGCCGGGGCGGACAGACGGGACCGGGTCGAGTCCACGGCCGCGGGTGAGAGAGGCGCCGGCTCGGCAGGGCTGCGGCCGAGCTACAGTCGGATTCGCGCCCGACAGTGGCGGCTCCGAGATGACGACGGAGACGAAGATTCCATGACCTTATCCCCTTCCGTCGTAGAGTTTTTTTTTCTCAGTACGTCCAAGGGATAGACTGAATTTTCTCCCATATGCAGCTATCCGATTTCGAATCATATCTGCCCCAGATTCGACCGGCCAGTTGCCTTTGTTCCTTACATGAGGATGCATAACACTTAATTAATCCATCATCTATAAGGAACTGTGCCAAAACTAGCACCTTTCGCTTGAGCAAACTTGAGGCTTTCGTATGGGATCTAGTACTAGTAGTACTAGTAATCTTTAGGTCTGATGCAAACAGCCATGTAGCCAATATCTCCTCGAGAGGACAGCTCCTGCCCGTCTTGATGTATAGCGTCGGTGCGCTGTAGCAGAAAATTTTGATATGTCCTCGGATTGACAGATCGTCAGAGACGCCTACGGCGGCGCACCAGCCGTAACCCTAATTTCTTCTGAACTTAAATTTTGTATCTGCCGCTTCGAAGCCAATCATGACTCCAATCACTTAACAATGAATATTGCCGGCTCTTCTTTCATCCAACGAATCGCGAGCTTCTTGATCCCTGTGAAAGATCCCTCCAAGAACTCAACACCACCGTGCGCGAAGCCCCACGGTGGGCGCCAACTGTCGTGGAATTAACACGTCAGATGTCCTAGGTGTAAGGACTTAGTCGTGAGGCCAGCGCATCTATGTAGTAGCTTGAGAGGGGTTGATTGGGATGAGAGACGCAGGGCGGATCAACGCACAAGACAAGGGTTTAGACAGCTTCGGGCCCCGGGAAACATCATCCGGTAACAACCCTACGTGCTGTTTGAGGCTAAGTCTCATTATGCTCATAAGAGAGTCGCCGGGAACCGGCTTTCGGTGTCTAGCCCTAGAGATTGATTCTTGTTCCTTGTCCCTCTTGGGGAGCCCTGCCCCTCTTTATATAAGTTAGAGGGGCGGGTTACATGTGGAGTCCTAGTAGGACTAGGACTAGTCTATCTTCTCTTACAAGTTAATTACAAGTCCGGGTTTTGCTTCCTCGTAAAGGAAATATTCGTCATCCCTTTCTTCTTAAGCCGGCCCATCATCACATGAGCCGGCCTTCTGGGCCTTGGGCCTAGTCTTCTATCTGACCCGCCGTAGGGGTCATCCGTGAGTCGTCAGGCTCGTGAGTCGTCTGACAGTGAGCCGCCAGACCCGTGAGTTGCCAGTCCTCCGGCGGGTCACGGTGAAACGCCAAGTCCGACCGGGTCACACCTCCGGCCGGGTCATACCGCGGGGTATATCCCCGACAATTTCCGATCAACAATATGTCATTCACATATACTTATCAGAAAGGTTGTAGTGCTCCCACTCATTTTCTTGTAAATACAGGCCTCGTCGTAAGTCTGTATAAAATGATATGCGTTGATCGACTCATCAAAGCGTATATTCAAACTCCGAGATGCTTGCACCAGTCCACAGATGGATCGCTGGAGCTTGCACACTTTGTTAGCACCTTTAGGATCGATAAAACCTTCTAGTTGCATCATATACAACTCTTCTTTAATAAATCCATTAAGGAATGTAGTTTTGATATCCATTTGCCAAATTTCATAAAATGCGGCAATTGCTAACATGATTCGGACAGACTAAAGCATCGATACGAGTGAGAAAATCTCATCGTAGTCAACACCTTGAACTTGTCGAAAACCTTTTGCGACAATTTGAGCTTTGTAGATAGTAACACTACTATCAACGTCCGTCTTCCTCTTGAACATCCATTTATTCTCAATGGCTTGCCGATCATGGGGAAAGTCCACCAAAGTCCACACATTGTTCTTATACATGGATCTCATCTCAGATTTCATGGCCTCAAGCCATTTTGCGGAATCTGGGCTCATCATCGCTTCCTCATAGTTTGTAGGTTCGTCATGTTCTAGCAACATGACTTCCAGAATAGGATTACCGTACCACTCTTGTGCAGAACGTACTCTGGCTGACCTACGAGGTTCGGTAGTAACTTGATATGAAGTTTCATGATCATCATCATTAGCTTCCTCACTAATTGGTGTAGGCATCACTGGAACTGATTTCTGTGATGAACTACTCTCCAATTCGGGAGAAGGTACAATTACCTCATCAAGTTCTACTTTCCTCCCACTCACTTCTTTCAAGAGAAACTCCTTCTCTTGAAAGGATCCATTCTTAGCAACGAATTTGCCTTCGGGTCTGTGATAGAAGGTGTACCAATTGTCTCCTTTAGGTATCTTATGAAGATGCATTTCTCTAATTTGGGTTCGAGCTTATCAGGTTGAAACTTTTTCACATAAGTATCGTAGCCCCAAACTTTAAGAAACGACAACTTAGGTTTCTTGCCAAACCACATACAGTGTCGTCTCAATGGATTTAAATGGTTCCCTGTTTAAAGTGAATGCAGCTGTCTCTAATGCATAACCCCAAAACGATAGTGGTAAATCTGTAAGAAACATCATAGATCGCACCATATCTAATAAAGTATGGTTACGACATTCGAACACACTATTACACTGTGGTGTTCCAGGTGGCGTGAGTTGTGAAACTATTTCACATTGTTTTTAAATGAAGGCCAAACTCGTAACTCAAATATTCGTCTCCGCGATCAGATTGTAGAAACTTTATTTTCTTGTTACGATGATTATCCACTTCACTCTGAATATTTTTGAACTTTCCAAATGTTTCAGACTTGTGTTTCATTAAGTAGATATACCCATATCTGCTCAAATCATCTATGAAGGTCAGAAAATAACGATACCCGCTGCGAGCCTCAACACTCATTGGACCGCATACATCAGTATGTATTATTTCCAATAAGTCAGTTGCTCGCTCCATTGTTCCGGAGAACGGAGTTTTAGTCATCTTGCCCATGAGGCATGGTTCGCAAGTATCAAGTGATTCCAAAAGCCCATCAGCATGGAGTTTCTTCATGCGCTTTACACCAATATGACCTAAACGGCAGTGCCACAAATAAGTTGCACTATCATTATTAACTTTGCATCTTTTGGCATCAATATTATGAATATGTGTATCATTACGATCGAGATTCAATAAACTATTTACATTGGGCGTATGACCATAGAAGGTTTTATTCATGTAAACAGAACAACAATTATTCTTTGACTTAAATGAATAGTCGTATCACAATAAACATGATCAAATCATATTCATGCTCAACGCAAACACCAAATAACATTTATTTAGGTCCAACACCGATCCCGAAGGTATAGGGAGTGTGCGATGGTGATCTTATCAACCTTGGAATCACTTCCAACACACATCGTCACCTCACCTTTAACTAGTCTCTGTTAATTTTGCAACTCCTGTTTCGAGTTACTAATCATAGCAACTGAACTGGTATCGAATACCCTAGGGTTACTATGAACACTAGTAAAGTACACATCAATAACATGTATATCAAATATACTTTTGTTCACTCTGCCATCCTTCTTATCCGCCAATTATTTGGTGTAGTTCCGCTTCCAGTGATTAATCCCTTGTAGTAGAAGCACTCAGTTTCAGGCTTAAGTCTAGCTTTGGGTTTCTTCACGGGAGTGACAGCTTGCTTGTCATTCTTCTTGAAGTTCCCTTTCTATCCCTTTGCCTTTTTTTCTTGAAACTAGTGGTCTTGTTAATCATAAACACTTGATGCTCTTTCTTGATTCCTACCTTCGCTGATTTCAGCATCGCGAAGAGCTCGGGAATTACTTTCGTCATCCCTTGCATATTATAGTCCATCACGAAGTTCTAGTAACTTGGTGATAGTGACTAGAGAACTTTGTCAATTACTATCTTATCTGGAAGATTAACTCCCACTTGATTCAAGCACTTGTAGTACCCAGACAATCTGAGCACATGCTCACTGGTTGAGCTATTCTCCTCCATCTTGTAGGCAAAGTACTGTCAGAGGTCTCATACCTCTCGACACGGGCATGAGTATGACATACCAATTTCAAATCTTGGAACATCTTATATGCTCCGTGGCGTTCAAAACATTTTTGAAGTCCCGGTTCTAAGCCGTAAAGCATGGTGCACTAAACTATCAAGTAGTCATCATACAGAGCTTTGTCAAACGTTCATAACGTCTGCATCTGCTCCTGCAATAGGTGTGTCACCTAGCGGTGCATCAAGGACATAATTATTCTATGCAGCAATGAGGATAATCCTCAGATCACGGAGCTAGTCTGCATCGTTGCTACTAACATCTTTCAACTTATTTTTCTCTAGGAACATATCAAAAATAAATGAGGAGCTACATCACGAGCTATTGATCTACAACATAATTTGAAAATACTATCAGGACTAAGTTCGTGATAAATTAAAGTTCAATTAATCATATTACTTAAGAACTCCCACTTAGATAGACATCCCTCTAGTCATCTAAATGATCACGTGATCCAAATCAACTAAACCATGTCCGATCATCACGTGAGATGGAGTAGTTTTAAATGGTGAACATCACTATGTTGATCATATCTACTATATGATTCACGCTCGATCTTTCGATGTCTGTGTTCCGAGGCCATATCTGCATATGCTAGGTTCGTCAAGTTTAACCCGAGTATTCTGTATGTGTAAAACTGGCTTGCACCAGTTGTATGTGAACGTAGAGCTTATCACGCCCGATCATCACGTGGTGTCTCGGCACGACGAACTGTAGCAATGGTGCATACTCAGGGAGAACACTTATACCTTGAAATTTAGCAAGGGATCATCTTATAATGCTACCGCCGTTCTAACCAAAATAAGATGCATAAAAAGATAAACATCATATGCAATCAAAATATGTGACATGATATGGCCATCATCATCTTGTGCCTTTGATCTCCATCTCCAAAGTACCGTCATGATCTCCATCATCATCGACATGACACTATGATATCTATCATCTTGATCTTTATCAATGTGTCGTCACATGGTCGTCTCGCCAACTATTGCTTTTGCAACTATTGCTATCGCATAGCGATAAAGTAAAGCAATTATATGGCGCTTGCATCTTATGCAATAAAGAGACAACCATAAGGCTACCGCTAGCTGCCGATAACTTTAACAAAACATGATCATCTAATACAACAATTTATATCTCATCACGTCTTGACCATATCACATCACAACATGCCCTGCAAAAACAAGTTAGACGTCCTCTACTTTGTTGTTGCAAGTTTTACGTGGCTGCTACGGGCTTCTAGCAAGAACCTTTCTTACCTACGCATTAAAACCACAACGATTTTTCGTCAAGTGTACTGTTTTAACCTTCAACAAGGACTGGGTGTAGCCACACTCGATTCAACTAAAGCTGGAGAAACAGACACCCACCAGCCACCTTTGTGCAAAGCACGTCGGTAGAACCAGTCTCGCGTAAGCGTACGTGTAATGTCGGTCTGGGTCGCTTCATCCAACAATACCGCCGAATCAAAGTATGACATGCTGGTAAGCAGTGTGACTATTATCACCCACAACTCTTCGTGTTCTACCCGTGCATATAACATCTACGCATAGACCTGGCTCGAATGCCACTGTTGGGGAACGCGGTGATTTCAAAAAAAATCCTACGATCACGCAAGATCTATCTAGGAGATGCATAGCAACGAGATGGGATAGTGTTGTCCACGTACCCTCGTAGACCGAAAGCGGAAGCGTTTAGTAACGCGGTAGATGTAGTCGAACGTCTTCCCGATTCAACCGATCCAAGTACCGAACGTACGGCACCTCCGTGATCTGCACACGTTCAGCTCGGTGACATCCCACGAACTCTTGATCCAGTTGAGGTCGCGGGAGAGTTCCGTCAGCACAACGGCGTGGTGACGATGATGATGAAGTTACCGGCGCAGGGCTTCGCCTAAGCACTACGACGATATGACCAAGGTGGAAATATGTGGAGGGGGGCACCGCACACGGCTAAACAATGAACTTGTGTGTTCTAGGGTGCCCCCCTGCCCCCGTATATAAAGGAGGAAGGGGGGGCCGGCCGGCTCTCATAGGCGCGCCAAGGGGGGAGGAATCCTCCTCCTAGTAGGAGTAGGACTTCCCCCTTTCCTAGTCCTACTAGGAGAAGAAGGAAGGGGGGAAAGAGAAGGAAGGAGGGGGCGCCGCCCCTTCCCCTAGTACAATTCGTACTAGGCCCATGGGGGGGTGCGGCCAGCCCTTGGCAGCCCCTCTCTCTCTCCCCTAGGCCCAATAAGGCCCATTACTTCTCCGGTCGTTCGGATAACCCTTCCGGCACTCCGATATTTATGCGGTGACCCCCGGAACTCATCCGGTGTCCGAATAACATCATCCAATATATCATTATTTATGTCTCGGCCATTTCGAGACTCCTCGTCATGTCCGTGATCACATCCGGGACTCTGAACAACCTTTGGTACATCAAAACACATAACTCATAATACCGATCGTCATTGAACGTTAAGCGTGCAGACCCTACGAGTTCGAGAACTATGTAGACATGACCGAGACACATCTCCGGTCAATAACCAATAGCGGAACCTGGATGCTCATATTGGCTCCCACATATTCTATGAAGATCTTTATCGGTCAAACCGCATAACAACATATGTTGTTCCCTTTGTCATCGGTATGTTACTTGCCCGAGATTCGATCGTCGATATCATCATACCTAGTTCAATCTCATTACCGGCAAGTCTCTTTACTCGTTTCATAATACTTCATCCCGCAACTAACTCATTAGTCACATTGCTTGCAAGGCTTATAGTGATGAGCATTACCGAGAGGGCCCAGAGATACCTCTCTGAAACACGGAGTGACAAATCCTAATCTCGATCTATGTCAACCCAACAAACACCTTCGGAGACACCTGTAGAGCATCTTTATAATCACCCATTTACGTTGTGACGTTTGATAGCACACAAAGTGTTCCTCCGGTATTCGGGAGTTGCATAATCTCATAGTCCGAGGAACATGTATAAGTCATGACGAAAGCAGTAGCAACGAAACTGTAACGATCATAATGCTAAGCTAACGAATGGGTCTTGTCCATCACATCATTAGGATGTGATCACGTTCATCAAATGACAACACATGTCTATGGTTAGGAAACATAACCATCTTTTATAAATGAGCTAGTCAAGTAGAGGCATACTAGGGACACTTTGTTTTGTCTATGTATTCACACATGTACTAAGTTTCCTGGTTAATACAATTCTAGCATGAATAATAAACATTTATCATGAAATAAGGAAATAAATAATAACTTTATTATTGCCTCTAGGGCATATTTCCTTCAGGTGGAGCTATCAAGATGTAATGGCAAGGAAGGAAAAGTTTATGACGGAATTGATACCTCCGTCACACTTAACCTTTCACAAAGTCAGGGGTAACCGGCCTTGCTTCCGGTTGAAGATGGTCTCAAAGGATGGATGGTCGTCGTCGATGTATAATGTCGTGGAGGATGTAGTCAATGGAGCGATACAAGTGTCCGGTGGTGGATGAAGATGTAACCGTCCCTAAGTAGCTGAAACACCTTAAGAGACTCAAATCACAATTCAAACAACCACAAATGCAATGCAATAAGAACCAAAATTGGTTAGGTTGCGGAATATTTTGTGGTGGTGCAAAAGTTATGGCGGAGGGCCTAGGCAAAGATGCCAAAATGCACAAAATTTAATGGAGTCAAATGGTGGTAAAAAAACAAGATGAGTAGCTCGGGCACGTTGCTAGCTTTCAAACGAGCCAAAGAACACTTAGATCGGAGCTTTGGAGTGGGACATATGGCCGAAACAAGTAATCAGACGAAGTAGTTTTTGAACTAGCGGACAGTCCAGTCCTAAGGAGCGCACAGTCCGGTCCTCGTCTGAAACCCTTCTGAAACGAGCGGACAGTCCAATATGGGGGAGCGGACAGTCCGGTCTGTGAGCGATTTGCTCCTGATGCGAGCGGACAGTCCGGTATGAGGGTCCGGACAGTCCGGTGTGGGCTGGGAAGGTACGAACTTGAATTTTTTGGGCGGAAATGGATGATTTCAAGCTCGAAATTGATGGGGGGAGAAAAAGGGACTAGGGAACGCCAAGGGAGGTAGATCCACTTGCCAAACACTAGATCCATGGATCAAAATCAACAAAAACTCACAAGAATTTTTTTTGGCTACTTTTTGGGGAAATTTTCGAAATTGGGGAGAAAAATTCAAACTAAGGCAAGAAAGTTGGGGATTGGGGCTACAAATTCGTGAGAACCTTGCTCTGATCCAAGATGTAGTAGGGTGGAGACCCTAACTGGAGATCTTTCATGAATTGGAGGGGAACCCACGAAGAACACGGAGAACACGAAGAACAAGAGGGGAAAACACAAGCAGAAAACACTCAAGAACAAGTCCAATCACACATCCACTAGACTCATAATCACACAAGATGCACAAAGGTACAAGAACAATAAAGGGAAAGATACAAGGTAAAGTTCATCCCAAATCCAAAGGATATGAGGTCTTGATGATCTACATAGATCCTTCCCTAGAAGGGGTCTTGAATCCCTAGGGATCTTCTCCAATGGAGGCCTTGAACTTCAATGGAGCCTTCTCTCTCAAGAGGAATCCCACAAGGGGAGATACATGAGCTAAGCTCTAATGTCTAGATCTATTCTTAGCTAACCTAAAATGGAGGAGGAGGGATATATATATATAGGTCCAAGGCAAGGAAGGGGTAAGTGAGGGCTAAAGGGTAAAGTTACATGGGCCTTGCCCAAATTCGGCCAGCAAATGCACTACCGGACAGTCCTGTACGCGGGACCAGACAATCCGGTAGAAACAGAAACTTTTGGGCATCCAGAAATTGTACTACCGGACTGTCCGCTTGGGGGACCGGACTATCCGGTAGTGCAATTTTTGCACAGACCAAAACTGCTCTCTGGATGGACCGGACAGTCTGGTTGGGCGACCGGATCTGGTAGTGCAAATTTTGCACCGTCTTATTTCGTCGTTGCTTCCAAGCTTCCCTCGCAGAAGGTGTAGGCGTACACTTGCGCTTGCACTCCTCCTTGTCATTTGTGGTGCTCCAATGATACATATGCATGCACACGAGAGGAGTGTCAAGTAGTATACCATCCTCGATGGGGTCAGGTGAACACGTGTAAAGGAGACGATTCACCTTTGTGTATGTGAAGTAGATGTCGCACGTGTCACTCGCCAAACGGACTCTTGACATGATGATGTCTGTAGGATGCTCCGCATCAAAGAGCCAGTGTTCGACACCGAACCATATTACAGGCAGGGTCCTCTTTGCCAAGTTGATCACCAGCTAAAGGCATCATGTGATACCTTCCTCAATATGCGTGAGGAGGTCCGGGACCCACATGTGCATCAAGAACTGCAGCACGATCTGGTGGAGCACCTATGGAGGCTCAAGGGCAGCGCCTAGTTCGACGTGTGATGAACTATGAGTTTTAGTTCGTGTTTGAATTATGAGTTTGCTTCGTTGAATTATTTGACTTGTATTGATTTCTGTGATGAACTGTGTGATAAAAATTATTTTATGTTGAATTTTGTGCCGAAGAACGCCGAATTTGAGCCGATCGCCGGCTCGAGGCGAACTCCAGGGGCCGGCTAGAAACCCAACCCCCCCTTCCCACAAAAAAAATTATCGCTGATTCACCCCCAAGCGGCGATATTGTTTAAACTAATTAACCCCAGCGGTTAGTTAGGGGAATCCCCGCATTCCCGCACCATGCATGCGGTTGCCACTTTGGCAACTGCCCAACGGTTGCTCGTCTCCTCCCGATCGACGCCTTTTGCAACGGACGCTTCTCTTGGATGCCTCCTTCCCGATTGTATATATACGTGAACATGATCAATAAAGATGACACTTGAATCATTTTGCTTTGTCTCTCATTCTACTCTAAACACGTTATCAGCACGCTCGTAACCGAGAGCACCAGGCCTCAAAACTTGCCGCACGGCCGCACCTCGCGCCCTCGTCGCCGGCCGTGGCCACGTTCGCACGCGCTGTGGCCGTTCCTGGCCACGTCAACGCCGCTCCCCGGCCTCCGCATGCCGCCCGCGCCAGGCCGTGGCCGGCTTCGCCCGGCCACGCCGCGCCTTGCGCCATCGCCGTCTGACCGCGTCGGCCGCGCTCACGCGCCCGTCCGCACCGCCGGACTTGCGCCTTCCGCGCCGCGCCCCAGACCACGGCCTCCGCGCTGCGAAGCGCCCCCGCGCCCGGCCGCCCGGCTGCGCGCCCTCCTGCCCATGGCCGCTGCCCGGCCGCGCCGCGCTCCCGCGCTCAGCCGCGGCCCCTGGCTTCGTGCCCGTGGCATTCGCAGAACACGCTGACGCCAACGCGGGCTGGAGCAGGCTCGCGGAGAGGCTTTACGGCCGCACCATGGCCGCCATCGACCGCTGCGCCGGGACTTGAGCACCGTCCAGCCGGACGACGTCGTCATATCGACGACGACGACGAAACCGCAGCGCTACCGTCTCCAACCCATGCGGTTGTTGAAGCTGAAGCCAGCGATGTGGTTGTCGACGCGGACACTGCCGGCCGTCGCGCCTGCCGTCCCCGACACCCGCCACTCCTCCGCCTGCGCCACGCTCCGGCGCCCGCCGCCGTCTTATCGGCCTTCTCCTCCTAGAGCGAGAGGATTTCTATGGTAGTCTCTGTGAGTGAGGGATCCAGCGCTGGAGATTTCATCTCTAGTGGGGACTTGTTTCCTTATCTCTTTGGTTGACCAGACCGTGGGCTGCCACACATGCCTTCACGTGGCATACGCGCATGTGGCTGGTAATTAAGCCATGGCCCACGAGCGGCTAAAACATGCCGTCTAGCACATTTCAGCTTTTAGTTTATTTGTGCTTTAACAGTATTTTTAAGCGATGGTTAGTTCCCGCTTTAAACTGTTAAAATCAGTACATCTAGTACTGTCTTCTCTTGAATATCAATGTATTCCAGATCCTAAATTGATGTTATATATCTTCACGTTTAACACGTGTCGAGATTAATTACATCTATTTGCAATTGAGATTTTTAATCTCTTGCATACATAAATTCAGTATTTCTACAGTACTGTTTCTTCGTTGAGTACAATGTATTCCGAAATATTTCTATGATGTATCTATCTCCATGTTAAACACATGTCGAGATTAATACGTCTATTTACAATTGAGATTTTCAATTTCTTGCAAATACAGATGCAAAATTCTTAGTGATTTCCTCAAATTGATGTATTGAGATCACAAGGTAGTGTGTAGATCTACTGCTTTGCAGATTATCACCACTACAGTTAAAGCCTACATTTTGTCATTTTGACATTATGATTGCTTGACAAAGTGCTCTCCCACATATTTTACTATGTCGTGACATAAGGCATTACGAGTGAGTATCTGCTGATTTCATCAGATTATACTCCATAGTGCTGCGAGATCTACTCCATTTTGGAGATTATCTTCAAGGTGTCATACTTAGCAATTTGAGATTCACACTATTGGTTTCAAGCTAAGTTCTTGAAATATCCATTAATTTTGCAAAATTTATTACAACACTGACCATGATGGTCTTTAATTTACTACTCGTAAATTAATTATCTCTGGTTTGCCCCTATAAGTAATTGATGGCTAAGTAATTTGAGGCGCTTGTCCTTAATGGCTACAACTTACTTAAGCAGGTCATGGACATCAAGATCAGTCTTGCCTCCCATGGGATAGCGCGTGTAATCCAAGACACACCACCGGGACGCAAAGAACCTCAAGGGTAAAGGTTTGAAACTCACTTCAAACCTTAAACCTGACACCATCATGGAAGTCAGTTGTTTGCATAATGTTCTTCTAGAACCGAGCAATGAAATGACTACCCTGCTGTCACGAGACCCTATGGGCACGGAGAACATGAAGGTTGAATATGCATCAACTGACATGTTTGGAGACTACATTTAGTCCCTCAATCTCCTTAGTGATCAATTTATTTATGTCCATTTCTGATGTTCTAATATGAACATGATTATTGTTGTCATCATATATTGTATATCACAATATATTGTATCAGCACTTTGGTACAAATACATTTATATGTATTATATATATTTGACAGTGATTTTCTTGAGAATCCTCATGTCTATATATAGATTTCTACGGGGGTCAATCTGATGAAAGATGACTTGTGCCTTGTGGACATATGCACCACGAACTCTATACTCAGGGAAGTAAATGTTTTCGCTCTAGTTGAGAGAAAGGGCATATTCTAAAATCGCTAGACGCGATGAGGTATTTTTTGGCTCAACTCGAGTCATATTTACTATTCCTGTGGGTACTCGAGTAACGTCAGGATGCTTTATTGCTTCCCGATTTAACTCGTACCCTACTAAACTATAGAGGTATCCGTCAAAATAGTTTCCATAACGAAACTTATGATGACAACAAAGAGGACTAACTTCTCTTTAACATATGCAACGGATATGGCAAGCACATTCTCTGTGTATCATCTGGATTGTACTGCACATACGACACAACCCATAGCACATGTTGTGTACGAGATAGTTTTTCAGAGTGTCTTGTACATGACAAACTTGGCATACTCGCCTTGTTCATCGAGACATTAGGTTGAAACCGAAACTATCAGCAATTCCAATAGTTTATGATTATTATGATGCTAAATTCTAATAACATTTGGATTTTATGTGCACTATAATTGACACAGGGAAGCTAATTTTAAGGCTCGCACACCTTAAAGTCTACGCTGAACCACTCAGACTCCTTGAATACATCAAGTTGAGGTAAGTGGCTCTTCTCATCCATTGACTAGACTATTCAGGTACTCCATGGTTCTAAAAGACATATCTACATGATGGTCTTAAGTGTGTGCTTTATTCACACGAAACTGTTGGCTCATTATCCTGACATCGACTTCAAGCAAATCGAATGGATAGCATTGCAGAATTCTCCTTGAGTGCCTTCTCTATGGCCTTGGATTGAAGTTTAGCGATTTGTCCTAATGTCTGGACTAAAAATGGTTTGGTAGAATCCTATCCAAAGAGTTAAGCTCATTGCATTATCTTTACTTTGGAATTGCAACTTACCAACTTTATGTTGGAGTCATGCAGTTTTACACGCTCATGACAGAACTGCATAATATTATTCCCCTCTATCTTTGATGCATGGAAATCTACCAAGTATTTTCCATCTGCGGTAATTCGGTTGCATACCGATATCACCACCCGGCATACATCATTGGCCCCTCAACATATAGTTGGGATCTATGTGAGGAATAACTGTATTTCCGTCAATACCTCAAGCCCCTCGCATGGGGAGTTATTCAAGGCCAGTATGCTAATTCAATGAGGAACATTTCCAGGCATTAGGGGGAGATTTCAAGTACCATAAAGAATGCCAGGAAATTAGTGGAATGTTCAACACATTTCTACCTCAAATCCACGTACTCAAAGATCTGAACCATGCGTTCAGAAGATTTGTAACACATTGCAAATAACCTGCCAGATTCATTTACTGACTATAAAGGTGTCACACAATCCTACAATCATGTAAAAGTACGCCTGAAAGAGTGGAGGTACCAGCAAAATCCACTTCACTCCCCGTTCAAAGCAACAGGGGGAGATGTATGGGAGAAATATATCAGGATTCAGCTTCTCGCAAGCAAGGATGTCAAGGCCTGTGAATCAGTAAATGCAAGTCAACTTCACGTTGAGAGACACCTAATGGGTAGTATACACCCAATGGACGGGAAACCTCCACCAACCCAGGTCATAGTGCACACAATGACCGGGACATCGAAATACTCGACTCAATCGCATTGGGAAATCGCGAGCAGTCACCATGGGTAACGATATTTCCATCAACTATATATTCATATATAGATTCTGGAGAATCATATAACCGGAAGTCTACAAATTGTCGACATACATTTCTCAACTAGATTGCAAAAACCTTTCGAATGATTCAGATCCAAAGACCATGGCCATGGCAAAGTGTGAACAACACTCGAACTGAGCTCAAGCAAAGGGTATAATCTAGGTAGAAATGATCTTGCTCAATAATGGGAAGGTATTCATAAGCAATACCTACACCAGTTTTCTTCTGGGAACAGAATTGAGAACAACGAGGTGGTGAAAACAAAGAGAAAGTATTGTAGCATAAGGGTTCACGCAGATACCCAACTATTCTCCAGAGGTGGAATCTCTTTCCAATAACTTATATCATTGGCAGTACAAAATCATCTATCTCTGCAGTTGATAGTGTTGGGGAACGTTGCAGAAAATAAAAAATTTCTACGCTTCACCAAGATCAATCTATGGAGTCATCTAGCAACGAGAGAGGGGAGTGCATCTACATACCCTTGTAGATCGCGAGCGGAAGCGTTCAAGAGAACGGGGTTGAGGGAGTCGTACTCGTCGTGATCCAAATCACCGAAGATCCTAGCGCCGAACGGACGGCACCTCCGCGTTCAACACACGTACAGAGCGGAGACGTCTCCCGCGCCTTGATCCAGCAAGGAGGAGGGAGAGGTTGAGGAAGAGAGCTCCAGCAGCAGCACGACGGTGTGGTGGTGGTGGAGAGGCAGTACTCCGGCAGGGCTTCGCCAAGCTCTTAACGGAGGAGGAGAGGTGTTGGGGAGGGGAGGGGCTGTGCCTTGGATGTGGTGTGCAGCCCTCCCCTCGCCCCTCTATTTATAGGGGAAGGGGGGAGGGGGCCGGCCCCCTCTAGATGAGATCTAGAGGGGGGGCGGCGGCCAAGGGGAGGGGGCTTGCCCCCCAAGCAAGGGGGCGCCCCCACTAGGGTTCCCCCCCAACCCTAGGCGCATGGGCCCAAGGGGGGATGCGCCCAGCCCTCCAGGGGCTGGTTCCCTGCCCACTACGGCCCATGAGGCCCTCCGAGAGAGGTGGCCCCTCCCGGTGGACCCCCGGAACCCCTCCGGTGGCCCCGGTACAATACCGATATGCCCCCGAACCTTTCCGGTGACCGTATGACAACTTCCCATATATAAATCTTCACCTCTGGACCATTCCGGAACTCCTCGTGACGTCCGGGGTCTCATCCGGGACTCCGAACAACATTCCGTAATCACATACAAGTCTTCCTAATAACCCTAGCGTCACCAAACCTTAAGTGTGTAGACCCTACAGGTTCGGGAGACACGCAGACATGACCGAGACGACTCTCCGGCCAATAACCAACAGCGGGATCTGGATACCCATGTTTGCTCCCATGTGTTCCATGATGATCTCATCGAATGAACCACGATGTCGAGGATTCAAGTAATCCCGTATACAATTCCCTTTGTCAATCGGTACGTTACTTGCCCGAGATTCGATCGTCGGTATCCCAATACCTTGTTCAATCTCGTTACCGGCAAGTCACTTTACTCGTACCGTAATGCATGATCCCGTGACCAACCACTTAGTCACTTTGAGCTCATTATGATGATGCATTACCGAGTGGGCCCAGAGATACCTCTCCGTCATACGGAGTGACAAATCCCAGTCTTGATCCGTGTCAACCCAACAGACACTTTCGGAGATACCTGTAGTATACCTTTATAGTCACCCAGTTACGTTGTGACGTTTGGTACACCCAAAGCTCTCCTACGGCATCCGGGAGTTACACGATCTCATGGTCTAAGGAAATGATACTTGACATTGGAGAAGCTCTAGCAAACAAACTACACGATCTTGTGCTATGCTTAGGATTGGGTCTTGTCCATCACATCATTCTCCCAATGATGTGATCCCGTTATCAATGACATCCAATGTCCATGTTCAGGAAACGAGCTAGTCAACTAGAGGCTCACTAGGGACATGTTGTGGTCTATGTATTCACACATGTATTACGATTTCTGGATAACACAATTATAGCATGAATAATAGACAATTATCATGAACGAGGAAATATAATAATAACCATTTTATTATTGCCTCTAGGGCATATTTCCAACAGATAGATGTAGTGATTACATATCCATGTGCATCACTAGATTCAGACATATATGATTGATTCCCGATGGAATCTCAATTCTGAATCGAAATACAAAATGCAACATACATTGTGTAAAATCAGTAAGTCACCATACGACTTATTGTTGTCGGTACATTTGGTACAGCCGACTTAGTGAGTTCCTTTCCACAAGGATTACTCCTACGATGATGATTATCCATGTTTGTGTGTCTGCAATGACGACACATGTAATCATCTAAATGACGGAGTTTAAAATGAAGGATCTGGGTAAACCAAAACACTGCTCGTTACTACAACTTGAGCACCTTCATTCATACATTATGGTACACCATGTTGTCTATATCCAAAACATATTGGAGAAACTCATTATGGACAAATCTTATCCATCCATAACTCTCATGGTAGTTCATTCTCTAGATGTAGAGAAAGATCTATTTAGACCAAGAGATGATGGAAATGAGATATTGGGACTCAATGTTCCATAATGCCATTGGATCCACCAAACACAATTGGTTGGTACTCAAGAATATCTTACGATATCTGCAAGGCATCAAACATCTTGTCCTAGTTTTCAGTTTCACAGGAATGTGAACTCCGATATCATTGGATACATCGATCAGATCCCACTATGTCGGATCGTAGACAAGCTTAGTGTTCCTATTAGGTGTGGTAGCCCTCTCATGGAGAGTCTTCGAAACAGACCTCATGGCTACATCCATCAACCATTATCTCAACGATAATGTTTCTTGTGTTGTCCGGATGCAAACAGGTTACTAATAAGCAATATATTTATATTGCATATCTTGCAAGTCAAATCATGCAACTGATTTGTTCACCAAGTTTCTACCAACTTTTACATTCCAGAAACATGTTCATGGAATTGGTATCTGACGACTTTGGAATTTGCAAGAATCAGGGGGAGTATCTTCCTGAATTGTTCCTGTTCAAAGCATCATATTATACTCTTTTTTCCTTCATGAGTTTACTTTACAAGTTCTCATAAAGGTTTTTAATGAGGTAATATCAACATGAGATCATATGTCATACTTTCTGTTTTACCCCACCCGGGTTTTTAGGAAAGTATAAACGACATATTTATTGTCCTCTTGATTCTATGAGTTTTCTCGTATTGAATTGAAAGAGACAATAACCATTATATGTTGCATAATTTTCTCCTTATTTTTCCCACTGGGTTTGAAGGAGTTTTGGCAACATATCAAATACTATACTCCTCACATTTTTCCCACAGGGTTTTTGAGGAGACTTAATCAAGATGATGATCAAACACACAGTTAAGCGGTGATTAGAGGGAGTGTTAAAACTAATTAACCTCAGTGGTTAGTTAGGGGAATCCCCGCATTCCCGCACCATGCGTGCGGTTGCCACTTTGGCAACTACCCAACGGTTGCTCGTCTCCTCCCGATCGACGCCTTTTGCAACGGACGCTTCTCTTGGATGCACCCTTCCCGATTGTATATATACGTGAACATGATCAATAAAGATGACACTTCAATCATTTTGCTTTGTCTCTCATTCTACTCTAAACAGATATTTCACGTCCCTTGGGGCCGAACGACTAGAGATGCTCTCAGGCACTCAACGGTGGAAAAATGAATGGCTAGAAAGCGCATGTGTGACGGGATAAGGAAAGCTGAAGCGGTGTGTGAGTGGGCCCGTTGATGTGACCGGCGGAGTTTCGGCCGGTCATCCAAGGGGCCGAACGACTGGAGATGCTCTCAGGCACTCAACGGTGGAAAAATGAAT